>NW_010136027.1:0-13079 GCF_000699245.1 Pterocles gutturalis | reverse complement strand
GGTTGCTTTTTCCCCGACTCGGGGCTGCAGAGGGAATTGGTGTCTCCACACTCAGGGAGGGCTCCCCTGGGCAGAGCCCTGACCCCAGCGCACAGAAGAAGGGTGGTGGGGACGGCTCAAAGGGGCTCTGGGGTACCCACCCTGTGGGCACAGTGGGAGCGTGGGGCAGAGGACCAGGGGCGGAGGAGAGCCCTGGCACGGGCACCGCCAAGGCCGATGCAGTGTCAAGTCTCCCTGCCCTCTTGGCCAGGACAGAGCAGGACTGCGGCGCTGCTTCCCATGCGCCTTCTCACTTATTTCTTCCAGTTCACGCCTGAAGCAGTCAGAGGTTTTAAACTCTGGCAAAGGGTTTTCCCACACCAACAGAGCTATGTATGGCTTACATGTTGTATTCTGTGGCCTTGCAGGGAAGGACTTTGGAAGATGCAGGGGATTTTATTTTAAAACAGTTGCATTTTAGGGAGTGAAGTTAAGAGAAGGTTTGAATAAATCACTTACTTAGCAAAATAAAATAAAGTGACAGCAGACACAGTAGCTTTGTCAAATGTTTGAATGTCAAATTCAAAGTTTCAAGCACCTCTAAAAGGAATAACAATTTGGAAAACTAAAATGAAAGTTAAAGAAGATTTTTTTTGTCCTTTAAAATCTTTTTTAGAACCACATATGTTTATATTAAAAATTTTAAGATCTCACAGCTATTTAAAAACTACAAAACCTTCCGGTTACCAGAAAACTATTTTTTCCAGATCTGTTTCACAGAGCTAGTGTGAAAAAAGTATATCAGACAGGTTCGAGATTTTTTTCCCCATGTTATTTGCTTCAGTGAACTAAGAGATCATTGAGTCGTACAGCTCAGAGACTGTTTGTTCAGAACTGGAGAGTTTCCAGCTCTGACATGATGCGTTTTCATATCCAACAGCTTTAGATCCAAGGTCCTCTCATATAGATCCACTGAAGGCAGTGGAGTTACACCAGACAAAAATTCTCACTGGCCATTTGGATTGCAGCACAGCTTTTACATACCACATACGTCAAGGCCCCGTGACTTGTCTCTGTAAAAAGAAGTGATTAAAGACTGTTTACCCCCCAAATAAGGAACAGTTGTGTGTGAGGTTGGTGTCGGGTTAGTAGCTGGATCATGTGCATCAATAAATTTATTAATTTTACGTAAAAGTGCTTGCAGGCTTCTGTTGTCTGTTTTGTTAGCACTCATAAAATATAAGAAACACCAACAGCTGTGGTTATAGTCATTATCCTTCTGCCTCTGCTCCAACCCACAGTGTTAGTTGGAAGGGATCTCTGGAGGTCACTAATCCACCTCCCGCCCAGAGGAGCACCATTGCCAGCACTAGCCAAGGTGCTCACCTAGGTGCTGGAGAGTCAAATCCTCTGAGGGCATGAGCTGTACCTACAGTCAGTCCGGAAGCCATCCAATACAATGCACAATACCTAAACCAGGCACAATCCCTAGTCTGCCTTAGGGATTCAGAATGGTCCAAAAGCTGTACTGCTAGTAATTTTACCCATTTCCACAGATAAACCCATGAAAGTCAGCAGGAGAGCTCAACTGACTTTTGTGGAATTCTGGTTCCCTCAATAAATTTGACCGTATCAGCTGCAATGGCAGTTCTTACTTTCCTTCAGGAACTTAGATTTCAGTCTTGATGAATGACCTTAGAGGGAGTCTCTGCCTAGTCAAGTTTTCATTGCCATTTTTTTTTGAAGGTTTGATGCTAAGCCATTCCAGTTCCAAAGCCCAGCCAATTACATTGATGATGCCAGGCCTCATTCTGCAAACAGTGAAGTCAACAAAAATGTTGGCATTAATTCAGGGTTTATGCAATGTTTCAGGACAACTCAACATGGAAGTCTTTATAAGCCAAGTAGCGATGAATTTTTAAAAAAAATCTTTTCCTTATGAAGATTAATAGCAAGAGTTGGATAGTTTTTATTTTTTTTGCAGTCCTACAGTGCAAATTCAGCATGACATTCAACTGCACTGCAATGGCATCCATTTTAAGACTAGTGTCATATGGAACAAAGCTGTTGAATTATTTAGTGTGAGATCAAAATGAGGCTTTCTATATTCATCAACTCTCCTAGATCTAAAGCTCTACACTGCATATTGAAGAAAGCTATTACTGAAATCCACGGTAAATTCCGATGGTGTATACAGCACGGAAACCCAGTATTACAACATTTCCTGTTTGTCCTATTATGGCAAATAAGAATTAGATCAATTCAGACGAGAGGACAGTAGCCTAAAATGTTTCTATGAGTAATACTGTCGCTGTAAGTTCCTTTACACCTGTCTCTGTGGAGACTACATACATGATTACATTTACATGTTGGGCAGAGTCCACTAGTTCAGTGGACTAGAATTTGCATCTACAGCATGATGAAACACATTTTTAAGGCATATTTTAGAATTTTTACAAATTATAGATCCAATTTTTTTTGCTGTTGGTATGCCTTCTTCAAACTCCTCACAATGTGGGAGAGAGCACAGAAATATATTTTACTTATTCATCATAGTCACTACTGAAAGTAATGATAGGTGTGTCTTCAACTAAGAGTCCAGCAGCCTCCTAGAAATTTTGGTGTAGTAAACTTACAAGCAAGATGCGGAGTGTTGCTGCAGAGTGAGGGATACAGGGGGTGACCTCGCTGTCAGGACCAAGGTTAGAAACCAGGTGTCCTCAGACCTGTGTGTAGGCGGGGGATTTCTCTCTCCTTTGTAATGTCTCGTTTCTCTTCATGAGAAGAAATACCAGCCTGGCAGTAACCCATGTCAGCTCCAGTTTGCCTCCTTGCGTCAGTGGCACGATTGTGATCAGCTGCTCTGGGCTGGTAGGGTTTTGTCAAGCAATTTTGTTCACTCTGACTTGGGAAAAACTCCACAGACATCACAGGGGAGTACAACATGATGAAGGCTGAGTAGCATTACCAGATGCCTGCAGACTTTCCAAAGGAAACACACCTGGTTTTGTCTGCTTTGGAGGTAAACCGTCCCAGGAGACAGCTTCATGGGCTGAGGACCACACAGACTTCTTGGTACGATATATACAAATTGGGGACCTGTGGTTTAACGGCTCTGTGGAAACCACAGCAAGCTCCACTGTTGTTGATAGTCAGGAATTTAAAATCAAATGCTGGCCATTAGTAATCAAGCTGTTGCAAAATAAAAAATATTTTGCTTATTTGAAGGCAAAATGTTTGCAGTTTCTAAGAGCAGCAAATGTTTTCGCCTAGAGCTTCCCAGCTGGCTTCCTCTTCTGACTCACTCTGTTTTGTCACACTTGAGAAGTATATAAGCCTAGAAAAGTCTTTGAAGTTATTTGTCAACTGTCTTGCAAACACAGTTTAAAAGGTACTGCAAGCTGTGGTGGTATTTTCAGCCACAGCTATCAAGCCAGACGTTCTGTCAACCAGGGAAACCCCGTGGAGTTTTTTATCCTAAGAAAACGTGATCAGCTTCAAAGAGCAGCAGGATGTTATCTGGTACCAAAATGACACTAAGAATGACTTTGAAATCTCTCCTTCATAAATAGTCCCCATGGTTTCAACTGAAGTTTTTGCTAAGTAAGAATCTAAATCCTGTATGGAAAAGAGTGATAAAAGTTCTATTCTGTATAAATTGCATGCTGTATTTTAGCATAAAGTTTAAATGCCTGTAATTTGATTACCTAGTGTTTCATATTCAGGATTATGATCTTTCTGCTTGGAAGTTTAAAATTCTGAAATATGACAAGAGATAACAGATTCAGTTGAAAGTCAATGCCTGCCTCATTGGACGAACAGCTTCTGTACAGACAAGACCATGTTACTGCACGTGCAGCAAATGTGATGGTAAAATATTCTGCCTGGCTACAGTTCTGCTTGTGACTGTGAGCAGGGTTGGATTAAAACTATGTAAAGTTGACATTTCCAGGTCAGAGCACAGGCTGTGCACAAATGTGCTGTGCTCACTGTGGATGGAGGATCCTGTCCCAGAACGCTCTTCGACCTTCTATAGCAGCACACGCCTTTGTTGTTCACGAGCGTAGACCAGAGGCCAAATCAGAGCAGAAAATTTTCTTACCAAAACCACTTGATCCTCAGATACTTTGACATGCGTGTGTACCAGCAAGTCTGAATTTGGCTTTGTGGATGTTTGTTAGCAGTTATCACGGATATCAGCCTTCCTTGGGTTTTCGAGCACTGGACTGCATCTTACACAGCAGCAGTGGCAGGGACAGTGATGTACAACCGGACCTGATGCTCTTATTTCACTCAGTGAGCATCCCCCAGGCCAGAGGGCAAGGGTCTGTGCTAGACCTTTTCTTCAGGCATCTTTGAACCTCAAGCATCGAGTTGACATTTCAGTCCAGGAGACAAAACTAGCTCTAGTTTGAAGTAAATCTCCTGAACCACATATAGTCTAGTTATGGGGCTCTCCATACCAACTGCTTTAATAATTTGACCCCCTCCTGTTTTGCCTCATCACTTGATAATTTAGGTGTAGCCTTTGAAAGATGTCAGTGTTTGAACACTGCCGTTAATACATGGAAGCAATGGTAACATTTGTCTTTTAAAACAGTAGCGTTTAGTTTGCAAATTAAAAAATATTTTTAAAAAGCTAAGAGAAAAGGGTAGCTGAACAGCTAGACAGCAAAAAATCACTATGATAAAATGTGAACACAGTTAATTTAAATTACGCAAAACCCCATTTAATGAAACATTATATATATATTATAAATAGCAATATTAATAACATTACTATAATATTATGTGATGCTATCATATTTAAACAAATTGCTTCATTTTATTCAAATGAAAGATGAGACACATACAAAGGTCATGAACATGAATATGTCGGACTAGCTAAGAATTATGCAAGCCTCGTAACTGAAATACAATATTCAGTAGAAAAGATCTAAAAGACATTTCTCCATTGTACAGGGTCGCACAAATGGAAGTGGGAGCAAAGGCACAAATGAGGTTCACAAATCTGCCTTTGTTGCAGCAAAACTGAGGTAGTGCAGGAATCCAGAATAGACCAAGATAGTATTTTCATTTGGAAAATTATAAAACAAGACAATGAAAAAAAATTTACTAAGAATGAGAAAGCAAGGGCAGAGGAGTAGAACGAAAATGAAGGAAGGAGCAGAACTGAGATGCAACAAGCTTAATCAAAGCCTCTATCTGAAACCCCAGTGTTTCATGATCAAATTTGCATCTAAAAAGTGAGAATAATGTTTTCAAAAGCAACTACTCCTCTAGTGCCTCAGGTGCAATTTTCAGTGCCAATAATTTTTTAATTTAGAAGTCAAATAGAAATGCTGAAAGGAGTTGGCTTGGAGCCAACTGAGGGTTCCGCCCCTCTCCTCCCCCATCCCCTATCGCATTTAGAAGTCAAATAGAAATGCTGAAAGGGGTTGGCTTGGAGCCAACTGAGGGTTCTGCCCCTCTCCTCCCCCATCCCCCATCGACTGATATAAAAATAAAAACAAGCTTTTAGTGTCAGAGTTTCACACAATCAAAAACCAAACATCCAATTTCATTCCCAGACGGTTGTAAAAAAAAACAAAGGCAAACAAAGTCTAGCTTCACAAAGTTGTCACTGATCAGAGAAGAGTTTCACACAATCAAAAACCAAACATCTCCCAGACGGTTGTAAAAAAAAGCAAAGGCAAACAAAGTCTAGCTTCACAAAGTTGTCACTGAGACTCTTCCTTTTTAACAACATTCAGTGTGGTTTAGAGACTTCCTCAGGATCTGAGAGCCCCAGAAACAAATCCCATCTCTACCTCTTAGGATCACACGTTAGGAAAGATGTGAACTATCAGTCTGAGTTAGCACTAGGCATAAGGAACTCTTCAACTCTGATTTTAAAATATCCATCAGTCCTAGTTCATTTTTTTTTCACTGTACAATACAACACCCTCCTTTAAAAAGACAGTAACACTTGTTTATCCCACAAATGTGTTGGAGGGATGTCTGGGAAGAATTCTGGCAATGAAAACTGTAAGGTAAGTGCTAAGTATTATTAATTTTGAAAAGAATGTGCTACAATTATTCTAGAAATATGGCATTAAGCTAGATTGTTAAAGATGAAGACAGGAAATACCATGCTTACCAACCTGATCCACCACCTCCTCACTTGATTGTGGGTTGTCATCTCCCTCCCCTGTGACTCCTACTTAATAGTTCTCCTCCCCAGGTTAGCCAGGCACATGATCACTACTATATATTTCTTGTGTTATCACAGCATTTAGGAAACAATCATGGATCCTTCTAGATAAGGTACAAACACAGCTTTTGCCCCACTTGTTGAGGTGAATCTCATCTCTTCCTAGAAGTTCTTACTCCTCAAAGAGAGGACATCCCATTGCCAGAATAGACAGCTCCCCATTTTCAGCACCAGCTGTGCAAACAGTAGTTGACCTACAGGATCCATCCATTCCTCAAGCCCTACCCCCTCACCAGCAGGATTGACAATAAACCACATGGGCACCTGTGTCTTTGACTTGCCCTACAGCAATGCAGTCGTGGTTGATATGCTCCATGTCTCCCCTGGCAGTATCGTTGGTGACCACGTGGAAGAGCAGCAGGGAGTAAGAGTCTGAGGGCCAGACAAGACTGAGCATGCTCTCCACATCTTCCCAGATCTCAGCCCCTCAACAAACCTCCCCAAACAGCACACTGGGGCAACAAATAGGAGCTTCCACCTCCCTCAGCAAGGAGTCTCCCACTACTGTCACTCTTTAATTCCCCCTGCATGGTTCAGGCTCAGCCAGCTCAGGTGCTGTGCTGGTGAGAGCTTCCAGCCTCTCCTCTGCTACCGGAGCACTGAAGTTGCTCTGTGGCTGCACATGTCTCTGTCCTGTCTCTGGTACCTCCTCCAATTATCCACAACCTTTCAAAGCTATCCTTTCTGGTTTTATACAGCACCTAGAAGGATCTACATTTGTTTCCTAAGTGGTGTGATAATACAAAACAAACTAATGATCATTTGGTATTACCTCTTATAATGGTTAAGAGTGAGAGTTAAGTGACAGGTTACTTCAGATTCTATGCTGCCTCTGTGTTTCTTTGACACTATGATAACTCTTACATATATAGAGACATCACAGGCTTATTTATGTTAAACTTTTATTAAATCAGGCTAGATACCGAATTACAAACTCTCAGCTTATGAACTGCTCGGTTTTATCAATGGACTCAGCCTAAGGCATTTTAAGGCATCTCTTCAATTACATTACAATCGTTCGCTGGAATCACTTTGGAACAGAGAAGCCTAAGAAAATGTCAAGTTTCACAGTAGCACATTTTTGTCAGCAAGAACATTTTGTAACCTTTGGATTGTGACATCACTGGCTGAAATATGGATCAAATTTGGCTACTACAAAATCTGACAAAAAAGCAGTACCAGGATATACATAAAACAACAACAAAGGAAATACCTCTCTATCCAAGCAGAACTTTCTTCAAAATCTTAGAAATATTGATCTAAATTTCTAAAGGCAACTAGTCATTTTAATGTTTAATTTGACACATCAAAACAGGCTCAGGTCTTCACAGCACTAAAGTTCAGCAATCTGTTAAAAAAAAAATCTGTAAGGATGGATGAGACACCACATAGCCCCCCAAACCAGTTATCACTTTTAGGGAAAGGCAGTCAATGGAAGAATCAAAAATAAATGCATTAAATTCAGTATATTCAGCAACATTTTATGTATCTTTTTTTTCCTTTTGACTCTTCTACTTATTTCTCCTGCATCTTTTTCCTTAATTTCTTTCAGTTTGTATCCCTGCATTGATGAACTGTGTTCTCTTCTCTCCAGTTTCCTTCAGGAATTCCTGACCTTTTGTTCTGTGTCTCCTCTTTCAGTCCCTTTGTCTGTTCTTCTTCCTTTTCCTTTCAATGGTGTCTTTCCTTCTGGCACTAAACACAGAAAGCTCATCTCTCTTCAAACTCCTTTTCTTTTTTTGTCCATTTCCATAGCCTGTACCTACTCCATCTCAATTAGTATATTACCACCTCATTTCTTCCCCGGATCCTTACATGGAAGAGGGTGTGTGAATGGAAATGGTTTGGTGAACAGGGAGCTGAAGCCAGATTGCTTCCTGTTTTCCTCCTGTTGTATCTTTTCTGCCACCCCTTCTCTCATTCCGCTGCAAAACAGGCAGGATAGCTAGTGAGGAGAACACCACTTGTCTCCAGCAGCAGTCCCTGGGAACGAAGGTACATCTAAATTGCAAAAGGAAAACCAACAGATCCCATAAATTTCAGCACCTAAATAAATCTGAATACACTGCTTTGTTATAAAGCTGTGCTTCTTTCACTGATCTTAATAGGAGATGGAGGAGCTCAGGATCTTTGAAAACTCTGTGTGCCTTCATTAGGTATGTGAGTTCAGCCAATGTCACCAAACTCTGAGGCATCCTTTGGCTGTATTTTCTATGGTGTGCCTAAAATTTTATTTGTTTAAGTATATTACCAGAAATTACTGCAGTTAATACCTGGCATAGATTAGGCCTGCTCTATTATCAAAATATTCCTACAAATACTACTTCTAGAGTAAAGGCAGCCGCGGCAGAATGCTGTACTGCTTAAATGCTTCTTATACCAGCAATAACTTAATTCATGCTGCTGTTGTAACTCAGATCCCACTATCTCCAGAGCTCACAAGATCAAGGCAGGAAGAAGAGGTGATAGTCTAGTAGCTAGTTGTATTTTTAAACCACTAGCCCCTGAGAACATGAGAAGAAGCTTCATTTAATGCCAAAATATGCTGAGTTCACATATTCTCCGAGCTCATGGCACCAACAATATTCCTCTTACAAAGCTAACGTGTGTTTTGTTAGGGTTGGAAGCTCTCACCTTCCACTACAAAGTTCATACAATACACTTCACTGAAAGAGAGAAGGTGGGCACTTTGAGAAGACTATGCTAAAATCTCCCAGCTCAAAAGGAACAGGTCTACTCCACAAAAGCCACACTCCACTGACTGTAAAGAAAGAAATACATGCCCCAGAGCACCAGCTGACCATTGCAGGCAAATGCTAAAACACCTGAAATGATACCTACATCAATCTCTCTTCAGGAGGTGTGCGGAAGGAGGGCTTTTCCAAACATTTGAATTGGTTAAGGTTGGATGTTAAGAAAGGCAAGTAAGGTTCATTACCTACACAAAACCAACACTCACCACTCATCAGTAGGAAACAAGTGATTATTTACGAAAGTTTCAGAACATGAAACAAGGTGACTCAACATAGCAGTCCTAAGCAGGTTTCTTATACAAAGATTTCAAGTCTGTTGGCTTCTTAGTAAAGGAAGGGTTAGCTCTGCAAAAAGATGCCTAGTGGTGATTACTATAAGACCATATAGGCAATCTGATGAAAAAACAACACGGAACAAAGCAGATCTGCAGTCCTGTGAATGAATCTATGAATTATAAAATCATATTACCCTGCAATTTTAAAATGAGATGCTATAGTGAAAGTTTCTTATTATTGACTCTTACGTTTCATTCCTGCATGCCTTGAGTAGAATTGAGGCTGTAAAAGTAAACTGTTTCCATCCTGTGACACTCGTTTCAGGCTTCGAATGGAGAAATTCTTTTTCACACTCCAAATTCCTTCCAGAGCCACTGTTAATAATTTGTCAAAATAATACCATTATAACTGATTACTTCAACATGTTCTAGAATTAATGTAACTTTAAAAATGCAATCCCTTTGGTCTGTACAGTAAATAGAGGTTGTTAAGCAGAGCACTATAATCTTCCTCCATAGTTAATGAAAAGAGACTGACATTTTCAGAGAGCAGTTCAGATCGCTAAAGGTATAAAATGCTCTCTACTGTCTGTAGAACAGCTTAGGGCTGCTAGGCTCCTAACTGAAACAGGATGCAGCTGATCTATAATGTACAGGAAACAGCAGTAATACCATCGATGCATCCAGATGACTGGTCATACTGGAATACCAAAGGTTCTCATAAAAAAACAGCAGAACAGCAACAACAACAACAACAAAAATCACCAAAAAGCCCACCCCCCCCTTCCCCCCAAAAAAACCCCAAACCAACCAAAACAAACACCACCAAAACAAAATAAAAAAGCTAATTTATTTTGTGGAAAGGTTACAATTTACTAATCATCTAATTTCTGCAAAACAAAATTTACTAATAATCTAAACTGTGTAAACCAGTAACCATCCAACCTAACAATTGTTGTTCATCAGAGCCCAGGCCACTTAGGGAGCATCTCTAATTCTCCAGCTGTTTACAGATGAAAAGGAACTAAGTACCTGCTGAATAATCTGTACACCAACACCTATTCGACCATATTACACCTAGCATCGTTATGCTATGCATATAACATATTATGCTGTACATGCTATTTATACATTGAGCGTGTTATACATCCATACTATACATTCCTCTAACAAATATTTTTGTAGTGTTTCTATATTATCTTTAGTACTTCAAGCCTTTGTAACATACATTTCATTGGGGGACCCCCCAGAAATCACAAGAACATAAACAGTAGCATCCATTCATACAGTCAAACTGAACTATTCTGGACAATTTTGATCCATTGGCAGATGGATGCAGTGAAATGTAGTTGTGTTCAGCTCTTAGTAACATTAGACACATGAGCAGCTTGAGCAGACCAATGTTAACATCTACGTGTCCAGAACTCCTTTACAGTAAATGGGAAAAGAACAGGCACTCTTGGAGCATGACACATTCAATGGCAGGTATCTAGGACAAGTCAGAAGAATTGAGTTTTCAAACTGCCTTTTTCTCTCCACTTACTATAAACAGAGCGTGCATATGTCACTCATCTTCAGCTATGTGCTGTAATTGCCTAAGGAGCCTAATCACAGTAATGGAGTTTCAGGTTCAAATGGTCTTTATCTGACAGGAAACTGATTACATAACCTAACCTATGTATGTTTTTGCCTGTGAATCCAACATTTTTAATTCATTTTGAGTAAGTTTAAACTTGGGTCTCAATACAACATAAAAGAAACCACATTTTTTTTACAAACTTTTCCAAATTTGGAAACAAAGGCAAAAGTACCCTTATTACATTTGTGGAGGGTGTAATAATCAGGAGATACAGTGGTGGACTTAGTTCAGTCCTTAGTTCAGTACAGTACAAGGTCCTAGTGCTAAACTCTGCTCTAAAATAAGTAGATTATTCTTTCGCTCTACAGGCTACTAGTGATACAAATCCTGAAATACCATTATCAGATCTGGTATCCATATTTCAAAAGAGGAGGCAAAACAATTGTTGAGAGTCCCTAACGAGCCAAAACCAAATAAGTGTGCATATACCTTCTCTGGAAGAAAATCCTGGACACTAAAAAGGCACTATCGTATATCCAAGAAAAGCAAGGAGCTGAATCATGCAAATCCAAATTATTAATCAGGTGCTTTTTCTTTTTTTTTTTTTTCAATACACCAACCACTAGAACAAATGCGGGAAGCTGTGCAATAACCAGCCTTACTCGGTGGACTCTACAGAGACATATCTTAATAAAATACAACGACTTGGCTGTTAAAGGCAATAAAACCTTGCAGTCAACCAGATAAGATGACCTACCCCTAAACACTGATTAATAGATCTTACGGCTGCAGGATGGCATTAAGTAAGTTTTGTCTTATATGGGTCCCTCAGCTTCAGGCTCATTCCTGCATCAAGACTAGCAAATGAGCTTGGACCCAGGCTAACAGTTTAAGTGCAAAATATTCAAGGTGTGTATTAAAAATGGTGAATCTAAGTGATCTTTGTTAAATCGTTCCAGAATTAAGTTCTCTTTTCGTTAAAAACCACTAACTATTTAAACTCTGATCTTATCTCATTTTTACCTCCAGTTCTCAGAACTGTTAATAGTTTATCTAGACCGAACACCTTGTTCCATCTTAGACTTCTATTTCCTCATTTGCCTACTGTAATCAAGTCTCTCCACAACCTTTAAGCTGCCTAAACAGACTTTCTAAGTGCTTTCACTGTTTCCCTGACCTTTATCATTCTTACCTCAACTCTTTCTTTTCAACAGCAGAAGGGAACAAAGTATTCTAATAACTACAGCACTTCTTTCAAAGAAAAAGCTAGCAAAACCTCCCTACTGCTTGGCATTTGATTCTGTTTTATTAAAATGATAGATCATACAGACCTATCTGTGTTCTCTATGGTCCCGTAATTTCAGACTAAAAAAAAAAAAAAGTAATATCTGTTTCTAAATGTTCCCCAGGCTACTACATAAAGGTTCTGGGCTGTTTTTTTAAAACAATAATTTTGCCACAGTTCCTCAGAACAATTTATATTTCATTTGCCCTGACACTTGCCATATGTTGATAAGGAGGATTACCTGCAGCTGGATGTTTAACAGGGCATGCTTCTTTCTGAAAATAAAGCTCTTCTTCAAGTATTTCTTTAACTCTCCTAGAGGGCTCAACATGTACAAATTTCTCCCCTGTTAGTAAAACATATTACGAAAGAACCAGTTATTTTAAATCCCCTGAATGCTAATGTGCTTTGCCGAATGCAATGACATTTTATGCTGCTCTACTTCCGCCTTTAATACAGTTTAAGACAAATCATTTACAAATATATGCTAGTCTTCAGCCAGGCCCTGCTCCCCAAGATTGAGCGATTCTTCACAACAGGGCCATGGTGGGTAAATCTAAAAGGGGTGCTGGTGGGCTGCAGCGCGGTGAGGTGGCTGTCCCATGCACGAGCCAAGGCCACCTCAGGGTACCTGAGGAGACACAGCCACCGTGTCTCATGGAGAACCACCACAAGGAAGTCTCCAAGGACATGTCCTCTCTGAGGGAGATCTCCAAGGCGCTGGATGGTGGCAGGGGAGTCCCTGCCTGACTGGGCACTACCCACAGGCCTGCTGTGGTGGGGTGCACGGTGCCGGGGGAGCCGAGTGGCCACCAAGCAAGGTGGCCGCGGGGGATCAGTGGGGAGCTGTGGGGCGAAAGCCTCAGGTACCCCGAGGGGACGCGGCGGAGGGGGGCCGGAATGGGGAAGGGGAACGGACGCCGCAACGGGCGCGGATGGACGGTGAGGCGGGCCG
>NW_010136026.1:41492-43843 GCF_000699245.1 Pterocles gutturalis | reverse complement strand
GCTCGTCTGCTGCGGGCCAGCCCCTCGCTGCCCAGAAAAGGGCTGTGTCTTTGTGCGGTCGTTGCCAGGGCAGGGATTGTCGGCGTCGCACAGCGTGTTAGAGCGGGGCAGGTGTGCTAAGTCAACTGCCGCGCTGTGAAATCCTGACGGACACGAGCTTCTGCATCTCTGGAGTTAAACTTGCGTGCAGGAGGCCGCGCTGCCCTTCCTGCCTTCATTGTAGTGAAGCCGCTTCTGTTATCGACACCAGACTCCGAGCAAGGGGCCCACTGCGCGTCTGCCTTATCTTATTGCCAAAAAGGTATTTCTACAATGTAGATACGGGCCGAGCAGCAATGAGAATAGCATTCCTGGGTCAGAAATGGCCCTAGGCAGGGGTTTGTGGTAGGAATAAGGCTTTGTTCGCATGGGAGAAAGTATGATAAACATGTTGTCAACTGAGGCTTGCTGAGGTTAGCAAATAGAAGGCAATGTTCCAGCGAAGGCAAAGGTGTCGGTGATTGTGTTAGTTGTTCAAAATAAAGCCTGTAAACTACTCTGAATTCACTAGGAATGCTCTTCAGTTTCTAAGCCCTTGAAATGAGTGTGCCTCTTCCCTGTTGACGATTTATAAATAATCCATTTCCAGCGTGTCAAGGGTTGATGCCTCAAAGAACCTGAAGTTCGTAAAAATAAATACAGGACCAAAAGAGAAAAAAACGTGCTGCCTGGAAGTCAGATGTTAAAACTGGGGTAATGCCAAAGTGAAGTTGCCTTAATTCAGTTCCTTTGCGCTCGTGCATAGTGTGCAATCTAATTGCAGTCTGTCTGCATACCATGGCATCTTCAATACCAACAAAAGCCCACACAGCGTTCACAACCAATCCATGATATCTGACCATACCATGCAAAGGAAATCTGTCATCGAGTCCGATGATTCCATTCTTTGGATTACAAGTAGAGAGAGTCTTTAATAAATAAGATGTTGAGGTGTTTTGCTTGCCTGTAGCTTGACTCTTAGT
Organism: Pterocles gutturalis; assembly: GCF_000699245.1. Taxonomy (NCBI): domain Eukaryota; kingdom Metazoa; phylum Chordata; class Aves; order Pterocliformes; family Pteroclidae; genus Pterocles; species Pterocles gutturalis. The sequence goes on along the minus strand of NW_010136026.1, from coordinate 42,842 downwards.
CCCCTCCCGACCATGTTCAAATCGCAGCTTTAATCAGTGTAGCCATAAAGGAGGGTTTGTCAGTCCTACAAGCAATACCTCTGGTGTTCCCAGACAATGTCCCCATATCATAGAATTGTTGCTCAAGGCCCCCAGGAAGGCACAGAGCAGCATAGCACTCACATGCAGTGAGCCAGTGTCCTCTGGCTGGGTCAATCCTGCAGCTCAGGCATAAATCCAGCTTGTGTCTGGAAAGGTCTGAGTCCTGAACACCCTAAACTTGTCAGGCTAGCGCTGCAGCTTGGTGCACCCCAGTTTCCATCTGTGGGAGCCTAATGCTTTTGTGCTGCCTCGCTCAAATCAGCAATGCATTTATTTTCCACAAATTGCCCAATCCCTTTTTCAACCCACTTAGGTAGCTGGTCGTCAAAGCCTATGGTAAGGTAATTTCATTTTGCCTGTTAACTTCAGTGGCTGCCCCTTCTGGTGTAAGAAGCAGTGAACAAATATCTGCTAAACAGCAAAACTGACTTCTCCCTGTGGTCATGACAGCTTCCAGTTTCTTGAATGAATAAAGGAATAATATAGAAATCTTGTTCCCCATACAGCCCTGAGTGTGTCTACAAGTGCTGAAGATCTGAGCCAGGATGGGTGGAAACTGTGTTGTTGTCCATGATTCAGGGCATGGGCTTGAATGAAGTGAGGCTTTTTGTCCTGTAATTAAATAATGTATCAAAACAATTCTGGAGAGCAAGTGGGTGGAATGGTGTAGCAAGAAGACTTTCAGAAAGCAATTAGGAGTTTAATTAAATCCAGGAACATCTGGAGAGCTTGTCTGGGAGAACTTGAAAAGCAAGATGAGCGACATGCATAACGGCGGATAACATTCAGCAGTTCTCTTTAAGGCGGAACATATTTGAATTTGTTGAGTTTAGAGCTAACAAAAGTACAGGACAGGTAATACAGACACAGAGTTGCGGTGGGAGGCTGTTGTCATGGTTAGACAGCAAAAATTCACAGAATCACAGAATCACAGAATGTTAGAGATTGGAAGGGACCTCGAAAGATCATCTAGTCCAATCCCCCTGCCGGAGCAGGACACCTAGATCAGATCACACAAGAACGCATCCAGGCGGGCTTTGAATGTCTCCAGAGAAGGAGACTCCACAACCTCTCCGGGCAGCCTGTTCCAGTGCTCTGTCACCCTCACTGTAAAGAAGTTTTTCCTCATACTCAAGTCGAACCTCCTATGTTCCAGCTTGAACCGATTGCCCCTTGTCCTATCACTAGATGTCACAGAGAAGAGCCTGGCTCCATCCTCCTGACACTCACCCTTCACATATTTATAAACATTAATTAGGTCACCCCTCA
>NW_010136026.1:25815-41430 GCF_000699245.1 Pterocles gutturalis | reverse complement strand
ATCATCTTTGTGGCTCTGCGCTGGACTCTCTCCAGCAGTTCCCTGTCCCTCTTGAACTGAGGGGCCCAGAACTGGACACAATATTAAAATATATATTAAAATATACACAATTCATAAATTGATCCGAAGAAAGAGTGGTTTTTTCAGGCTTCTCTTTTTCTGTCTTTATATGTATTTGTCAAGTGTCTGTAACTGAAATATTTGCCTGCTCTCTTCACCCATTCTTAAAGCTGTAGAAGGTGTAGAGACATCATAGAGGTACTTACAGACGTGGAAATGTCTTTTATGAAAAGAAACTGAGGTTAGGAATCCCTGCTTCTGGAGTGACTTGTGAACATGTTTCACTTACATTCATGACCCATGTAGAGAATAGTCTGGATCATCCTACTTGGTCTCCCTAGTCCTATAGGAGGAAGAGGAGGTTGTGTAAATTGAAGCATACTAATTTATAAACCAGTACACTTTTTTTTCTGTTTTTATAACTTGTAGAATTTGTCAGAGGTGGTGCTGCAGGGGCCAAAAGAATAGAGGTGTTGAAAATGGCCATAGAGAGAGCATCATCCCTTTATTAAACAGAGTATTCAGGATATTTACTTTTTTGGACCCTTAGGAACTGGTCTTTAGGAAGAATCTTCCCTGTGAGCAGATAGCTCAGTGACAAGAGATTACTGGCTTTCTTTCGTCAGTCTTTTAACATGCCTGATAATGGAAAATGTGAGGAGCAGCTTATGGTCGTGGTGACTTGCCTTTTGCCCTGGCAGCAGACAGGACTTTTTTATTTTGGAGTAGGTGTTTTTTTTTTTTTTTAAAGAACTCTTGTGTCTCAAAGCACTTTACTATAACTACTTCACCAAGTGAGAGGAGAGGCTTTCAGTCCTGTCTAGGGTCTGCCTTATCTGCATTAATGGGCCACAACTTCAAGACATCTCTTTAGGTGTCCTTTTTGTAAGAACTAGCTGAGTCTGGAGAACGTCTTGTGCAGAGAGATGCAATTTAATGTAAAATCCTATGGCAGAGGCTTCATCTGAGTCCTAGGCAAACTCCTCTGCTGGAAGTGATCTGCACCTCTTGTTTAATGCAGATGTCTGCTCCTTGGTCTCGTTACAGCATTGCCTCCTTGCTTAAATATCTCTCTACTGTCATAGCTTCATCATATGCAGGTATTTTTAGAGTAGAGTGACATTGCCTCTGATCTTTTCTTGGACGGCTGTGGTGACAGTTGAGCTCAGGAGAGTGCCTTGCCACCTGGCTTTTCTGGCTACAAACCATTCCCAGTCTTGTAACTCTTACTTTGCACATAATATCAAATGAAGGTGAAGGATCTGTTACTATAATAAAGTGAGCTGAAAACGCAGGAGTGCTTAGTTCCTGAAAAGCATGTTTAGCTTTTTTAATTCAGAGGAGTTCCCTCTTCAGCAGTTGGGCACCTGTAGCTTCTTACAGCACCTTGCTTTTGGCAACAAGTGGTGTGAATCCCTGCTAAGAAACCAGCTGTGGCATCTGAGGGAGTTCAGTGCATCTATCTTGTCTTACAGAAATGTCCCAAACTCTGAAAAGAGGGACATCCAGTACACACTTGAAAGGCAAAAGTAAAGGCATTGGTCAGTTCATCTCCAGGGTCTCTAGGGTAGGAGTGTTTTTTCCTCTTGATGTAATTATCTGCACAGTCACGCCCTGTTTGAGTGGGGCTCCTTGCCAGTTGTGCACAAGGAATAATAATCCCAAGCTGCATTTTTCAGCCTCCTTTCTAAAGCCTCCTGTCCAGATCTCCTAGAAAGTCAAGCAGAGCTGAGTATGTAGGCTGATGAGACGATAACCTAGGCTGGAAGATTAAGATGTGGAGCTGGACAAACAGTGCCCTTCAGGACCGCTGTTAAATTACAGTACATATTGTGTGAACTGTGCTCATAAATGGAGACATTTTGCAGGCCTGGGGTCCCATCTGGTTGCATGGAGGGGAGATCATGGTCTCCTCTGAACCAGGCACCTCTTGTGCCACAGCAGAGGCAGTTTGCAGGAGAAGGAATAAAAGCCTACTCTATCCTCACTCTGTTTCATCAAGGGGAAGAAGGTCTGGGGTGAATGAGGCTCTTATCTCAGACCTACTCATTCTCACACTTCACAGCATTGCCTGGTCCAAGAAGAGGAAGACAGAAGAGCTGTTACAAACAGCTGTATTTTCACCTTGCTTGTTTTCTAACCCATCACCACAAAAATCTTCTATGCACAGTGAGTTACCAGGAAGGTGTCAGCTTTCCTGGGCATCTCATTGTCCAATATTTGCTTTGCTTTCTTTTGTCCTTTCTCCTTCCTTGATGTCTTTCAACTAGCTACCAGTGTGATTTGGACCATAAAGGCAGCAATAATTCAGAGTTAAAATACATACATCTGAGCCATCTTCGGAGTGTTAGAGGCTGATACAGGAACATGTAACTTAATTTATTGTTTTCCACCTTCTCTGTTAATGAAATCTCACTCTAAATTGTTACATGCAAGTCTGTGTTCATCTCAGCTCAAAGTAAATTACCTGCAGAAAAAAATGCCATATTTCTCCAGCTCCGACATCAATTCGTTCCGTGACCTTGACAAGCAAAGACTCAATACATCTGTTTTCCACTCTGTAAAATAACAACGTGTCTTGTACAGCTCCACAGCACTCACAGCTGCTTTATCACAGGATTGCTGATAATTACTGCCATGGTATATGAGACACAAACACACTCGTTCTGCGTGTGCATGAAGTGCTTGATAAGAAGCGGGACACATGGCAGGAAAGAAGCCTTAAGCATAACCATATGTACATGAAAGCTTCATTGTTGGCTTTTAAATGCTGAAAATGGTTGGCTTCTGACAGCTGAGGAGACATTCAGAGAGGCTTGTATTTGTCTCAAGTAGTATTAACCTTGGAGGCAGAGAAGTTCATATGAAATCTTATACTTGGAAGTCTGCATGTGCAAAACATGCCCAATAATGTCATGGGTCAGAGTGCCAGCAGGACGGAGTGTCTGGAGGGGATGGCCAGGGGTGTCCCTCTGTCCTGCTCCCAGGATGGAAGGGCTGCCCTGTTCTCAGTGGGCTCTTCTGAGCTGCTTTTGTGCAGTGCTGTTCCCATCAAAACATAGCTCAGAGGTCTCAGCTTTGCTGTCATTGACAGGTTTTGCTGTTTACTTGCTGCACCAGACAGGGTGTGTGGCTCAATTTTCATGCTGTGGAAGAGCACTGAAATATATTAACGACTTGCATCTCAAGCAGATCAAGTCCATGTACTTGTACATGTGAGGATGGAGTCACTGTGAAGCCTAATTCAGGGTCTCCTGAGCTTCCATATGAGGACATGAGCTGGAAGGAGAAAGATTTCTTTATCTCAGTAATAAATAGTACAGAAAAATGAGAATTTCATGCAGTGACTGCATGAGAGGGCTTAGAAAAGGTGCTGGATTTAAAATCTATGTTTTTCAAGAAGTTAACTTTTCAATGCCAGTGGGGTGATGTCCCAGCCTAGGCCATCAACTTGAGCAATATTTTTAATGATTAAAAAAGGTGAGTGTTGTTGACAGTTCTGCCTCCTGCCCTTGCAGCAAGACTGAAATTTGGCAAGTGCATGAAAAATGGGGAAGACTTGTCTTCACTTCTGAAGAAAATTATGAGTAGCTGAAGGGCTAAAACCTTTAAGTAGATTATAGATGTCCAAAGGATTTTGAAAGCATCTGACGAAACAGAATTTAAAGAAGAATTGAGGCTGGTAGAAGGTATGTAGTAGAGGAGCATAATTCTCACGGTCCAGTGCAACAGTGGTTAATAACCAAACCTGTCTTTTCAGGGCTAGCTTTTAACAAGCTGTGCTTCACTTCATAGATGTGAGACACCTGAGGAAGCTTCCTCGCACCGATGCTGGTCATGCCTGGAGGAGACCTCTCTGAGCTCCCCTTCTTCAGTAGAGAGAAACCAGCACCTTTAGACCTCAATTCATCTGCTTTAGGTGTTTTCCTCAGGATAAGATCAGCATTTGCCTTCATCTAGTAACTATAATGGCCCCAAGCTTGCTCAGGGGAGACATCCGCTGCCAACACCGCATTTCATTAGCAGAGTCCTCCACTGTGTGCACTAACAAGTCTCTGGAGAGCTGAGGACACAGACACTCCGGTCCCAAAGTGGATCAGACTAGGCACACTGGGGCGCTTGTCGTGCGTTGCTCAGGAGTCCCTTGTTTCCAAGTGGATAGATTTGGTTTAGAGTCTAATGTAGTTATGCTGTGGCAGCTCTGTGTGGGTATGCTGTGAATATAATTAAAATGAAGTGAAACGCCAGCTGCCTGCAGGCAGGGCTGTTCTGGCTGAAGTGTTCAGAATTTGATCTTGCTCTCTTTGGGCTTAAACCTCTAGTCTGTATAGCAAATTTTGCTTGGTTCCTTAGCATATTGAGGTTAAACTTTAGTTAACACACGAATCTTTGTGGTGATGGCCTTTTTCTTTTGACAATATCAAGGATCCTCAAGAGACCCTCAGTCCAGTATTCAGTGCTGTGCTGCAGGATGTGCAGTGAATAAAGCCCAGGTTGTGTGCTCAGAACTGGAGATTAAAAAGGTCACTGATGATGCTCGCTGTTTGATCACATTCACGAGCACAAGGGGTTCGTGGCACAGGTACCCTTCATTCTGGCTCTTGCTATTTGAGTGATTTTCTTTATATCCAAGCCAAGACACCTTCCTTTATGCAAGAAAGCATGATTAAAACCTCACTTCTGCCTATGCTAGCATTCTCCAGCAAGCGTTTTAAGATCTTTGCTGCTGGCTCCTCAGGCAACGGCCACGTCCTTAGTATTCTGGAGGCCAAAAGGACTTTTTTCTCTTGCAGTGGTATGCAAAATGTTTTTGGGTTCCTTTGCTGTTGAAAAGCTGGGAGGTGAGACACAATTCGTAGTTACACCCCTGAGTTGTGTTTCTAGCTGGACAGAGCTGCCTGGGGGCAGCCCATAGTGGTTGCGCTTGGGAGGATTGTGGGGAGGAGGAAGCTCCATCTCTCTAGGAGGTCAGGGCAGGGCAAGCTGGAGGTGGAATCTGAGCTCTCTCAGCTGTTCGGGTGGCTGGGAGTGATGCAGGCAAGGTGACATGCTGGTCAGTAAGGCAGGTAATGCAAAGGCATGCCTTGCACTGCTGGAAAGGACATGGGGCTCAAAGGGATGCCCGGGTGGTGGGGCTCAGTTGTAAGGACAAAGTTCCTCTGTCTGACTTCTCCCATGGGCCAGCACAGTGCATGCAAGATGGATTGAGTGCCTCAGCCTGTTATGGTTAGCACTTGATTTTTCCAGCTCGATGGTGCCTGCTCGGATCATCCTGTTGCTGCATGAACAGCAGCTGGCACTGGGGAGGGAGCAGGATCGTGCGGCTAGGGGTGGAGAGGGTGAAGCTGCTGCCAAAAGGGCAAGTGCCACCCATGTTTGTTGGGTGAAAACTACTCCTGAACGGCAGTCTAAAACATCTTCTATCTCTGCTCTCCTGATCTGGAGGAGTGGAGTCAGTGAGCTCTTCACAGTGCTGGGGTTTTTTCCCCAATGAAAATGTGCAATTATTTGTGTAAAGTGTCAGGCCTTCGAGCTGAACTACTTTTTTTAATTATTCACATGGAGATTCTGCCTCCACAAGTGCAAGTGCTCCATGGTTAGCAGGAACATTTTTCAGAGAGCCTCTGTGGTCATTTTTAGAGCAAGACTTGAAGTCCTGTTGACTTCTGTGCGATGAGGACTTGCACAGAACCTGGTTGTGGTCGTTTGGGTAGGAGAACTGAAGAGGTGTACCCTTCTTGGTTCTTCATGCTCTCTTCTGTAGCATCATCACAGAGCACTGAAGTTTGGTCTTCAGTGCACAAGGCTGGGAAGGTTTGACCTGTCTGCATGTGCTGACGTGGGAGTCTGACTTCTTACCTCCCAAAGGCAATGTCTACGCCACAGTCACTTCTGAGGCTGCATGGTGAGGTTGTTGCTTAGGCATAACTAACACATATCTCAGTTTTATTAAATCATTGAGCTTACATGCTGTTGACTAGCTGGTATGTGGTTGGTTTTAGGCTTTTGATTGCCATGTGGGTGAGCTCAGGGTCTGAGGAACTGCTCCTGACTGCTGTGGGTCAATGTCAAGAGGTTATCTCCTACAAGTTGCAAGGGGCTGCTGCCACAAAATGGCAATGATGTGGCCTTTTTGTCTAGAACGTGAATTCTTGAAGACACTCCTTGGGGAAAGCTGGTGGCTGCTGGTAAGTAGCTCATCTGGGTGTCCCTCGTGTAGGACTTGAGTGTTTGATTTTGTTCCCTTAATTGTTTAATGTTATAACATGTTCCTGCGAAGAAAACAAAACCTGTAGATTCTTGTAAAGTCTACTTCTTTTATTTGATTTTATTTTTTTGCCAGACCTTAGTGATTTGGTTGGCAACCTGGAAAGCAATGTATAGTGACCAGAGAGTTTTCAGCTTCTCCAAAGAGCTCTCCTTGGAAGCACAGAGGGTGACCAGCTCAGGCCACCTGCTTGTTAGCAGAGAAGTGGGCTTGCAGCGGTCTGTACTCCTGCCTGCCGTTTAATCGAACATCTCCCAGGGTGGAGTTGCCTGCTTTGAGCACAATGCTGTGGATGGTGCATGGAAGGCTCAGGTGCTGCTTCTTGGAAACCTACTTGTATAAATGTCCTTACACTTATTCTCTGCAGTTAACGACCATTTCATTTTTACAGCCTTTGATTTCTATTGACAATGTGGCTTGCTCGTCCTGGCAGTCAGCCTGAGTAAGGCAGCTCTACCTTCTTTTAATAGGAACTCTGACCTGTGCAAAACGACTCATCATTAATATGTCTCTGTAACGGTTTGTTTATTTCAGCTCCTTTCCATGCTTCTCTGTCTAATTGTTTTTATGCTGTTTTTTGCTTAGCTTATCAGGCAGCAGATTCTGTCCCTCCAGTTTAGGAAGGTAAAACTACGTTGCATTAAACTGCTCTGACAAAAGACTTTGCTGAATCTGACTGCACATGATTAATCTGTAATACTAATTAATTAGTAGAGAGCCCTGAAGTGATCTAACAGCCTTATTCTGCATGCTTGGAACCCTAATACTTGCTTGAATTTTAGACAGCAAAGTGAACGTTCATCGTAATTCTTGCTAAGGTGCAAGAAATATTCCTCTTTCTTAGACAAAGGAGGGGTGTTCAGCTTCTTCTTGATATTAAAGTGAGACTTCCATACAGAGACATTAAAAATTAGATGTGCCTGGCTTGAGACTTTCAAAGAAGAAATTTTCTTCTCCGACTGCCATCCTGTGCATTATTGTGAAGATCTTACTTCATTTGGACTCTCTCCTGAAATGCACTTGTAGGGCTGTACTTTGACAAAATAACACATTTGGAAGTCTGTCGGCAGTACTGGTTTGCTGCAGAAGCAGGCATAGGAATGACCATGGAGAGAAAGACCTCTCCAGAGCATCCCTATAGCTGCGGGATTGCTAACCAAAAAGCCAGGAAAATAAAATAATCACAGAAAGGAATACAGTTCTCAAATCTCCTTTTCCTGCAGTCTGCTTTTGTATGGAAATCCCTCTTTAATGTAGAAAGGCTACTGAATTGCCGGTGTCCTCTTCCTAGGCTCCAGGGTTTTTTGTGCAACAAAGATGCAGCTTCAGGAAGGCCCGGATGAAGAGCGGCTGCTGCCTTGTATCAGATTTCTTGAATGCTCTGAATTGCTGGTTAGAGAGCAATTTGAATTGGACAAGTCTCATTGCAGCTGGAGTGAGTCAGCTGAGAGCCCCACAGCACTGCAGTCTCTAAACCCCACCCTGTGACAAACACAATGGTTTCTTTGCAAGATTAAATAGACCTTCCAGGGCTTCCTGCCACGTGTGCTTTGGGCAAGTATCATCTGATTCATCTGCTGTGCCTGTGGAGCCCCCAGCTTCTGGTGGCGGTTGCTTTCCTAAAGCATTCAGTAGCCTTTGCTGTTATTTCACATTATTCTGGGATTTGCACTGAATGGACCAGACTTATTCCTGGTGTTGCCTGCTGATATCGATGGCATGGTACTGGGATTAAACTTGGTCCCGAGTGTCACTATGTGTGTGCGCATCACTTTTTTTTTAAAATGCTGATTTGGTTGCTCTCCTGCTGGGGTAAGAAATGTTCATTGATGCTTGGGAAGTTCCTTATGTGGATCTAAAAGGCATTTACTGGTCTAGGGCTGGGGATCTGTATTGAAGGGGCCATCAAAACCCCACCAGTAAATGCCTTGGTACTGGATTGTCTGCCTTGCTCTTTGGAAATGAGTTTTTTCTCCTGGGGTTGGAGTATGGAAAGTTTTCTCTGGTCTGAAACAGCTGTTGGCTCCCACAGCCCTTTCCTGGCCCTGTAGTTGTGTGAAGAGTTGCTTGCCAGGACCAGTCTCCTGGCGACCATTGATTTCCACAGAAAAGAGTCTGAGCCATGGCATCTGTTTTTCACCCCATCCCACACGTGTGTTTGGATATAGATGGTGCTTATAACCCTGGTTCAGTAGATGAGTCAAGTTTACAACAGCCCAGGCTGCCCCTGTCCCATGTCCTTACCCAACACAAAGCACCTGGGAGCTCCTTGAGGCTCCCATTTCATCCCATTGTTTGTCATTCAGGGATTCATCTCCCTGCACCTCTTACAAACCCATTCTAGCAGGAAGTCAGAGTGAAAATTGTAACACTGCAGCCTCCAGGTAAGTTTTCTGGGTGGATGAAACAGGCAGTTGCTGTGGCTGGAGCTATCCTGGCACCTTCAGCCGTGCGTGCAGTTCAGTCCCTGCTGCAGAGCCTGACCTTGCTGGGTTCATGTTAAATGTGGGATTTTTTTGTTTGTTTTTCCTGAACAAGTCTGCTTCTTCAGCAGGTAGAGCATGAGTAGCAGTAGCACCAGCATCCTGCCTGCAAGCTGGGGCTGCTTGTGAGGCTGGGGTCCTCCTCGTGGAGCCCTCACCACGTGCTATGAGCCCTTTTGCTCGTGGTGGAGCTGTGTCAGGAATGGTTTGGGGGTTTGTTCCACCTTTTGCATGTCTCTAGAAGCTGATCACTTGTTTAAGGAATGTCTTTCACTGCCAAAACTGATAGAAGTAGAGCTGCCAGCTATCGGTTCTCTTGCAATACTTGCTGTTTCTCCTAAGATTCTTGCACTTGAGACCTTGGAGTCCTCTCTCCTGGCGCAAACATATAGTGTTTTACTTGAAGAGGGAAAAATGAAAGAAGCTCTTCCCTTCCAAGAGCCCCAGAGCACTATCCGAATGAAGACCCAACTTGGAATTAAATCAACTTCATTTATTTAAGAAAGCCCAGATCTTCTGGGGCCTCTCTTGGTGATGCTCCAAAAGGGTTGGCAGTGCTGTATGAATATGTTGATTTATTGCTATCATTGAACAGTGCTTAAATGACTGGAGAATCTAAGGTCCATTTCTGAGCTTCATAGATTGCACTATTTGGATAGTTCTGGCTATTTGGGTGTCCCAGCCTGAACTTCGAGGTCAGTGTCTCAACTCATGGCCTATGTAGTGTGAGGACCTACCTGCAGCAGTGAGAGGTTAAACAGGGAAAGGATGTCAGCCTCACATATCATTCCTGAGCTCAGAAAGCTGCAAGCCAGGCTCCAGGTCTCCTTCAGTGAGCTATCCTTGCAGCAGGCGCTTTCCTTAATTCAAAGCCTTCAGAGAGGGCTGTTGTATTTGGAAGGCATGTTCCATTCACACTTGGCCTGAAATTACAATGCCAAGTCTTCACAAATAAAGTAAGATCCCGGTGAACAGAACAGCACTTGAAACACTGAGGGTGCACTACCAGGAATGTGAAGCTGACTTTGTTAAGAGTCTTGCTTTGAGCCTGCTGCCTGATCAAAGAAATGTTCTGGTGTAATCAAGAACTAAAATGGTTCTCGACATTCGTTACCCTCATAGCCATAAGGGCTAAGACAAAGGGAACATCTCCCGAATGACACTTTAAAGTGACAGAGTCATTTCAGGAGTGAAAAAACTGTCAAATACCCTGACACTGGACTTGTGAGCAACCTAATGTAGGGATGATGGGAGGGAAGGAGGGCTTTTACAACAAGAATGCAGGCTTCTGAGACAAGATAGGAAGGGGATCCTTTGATTTTTCTAGTACTTTGATCTCTAAGAAATGCTTCTTGAATCTTCCAGGAGCACCTTCTGCGCAATCATTTCTCAGCTGACGGAGGAAACCCAGCCACTATTTGAAACCACTATCAAATCCCGTTCTGTGTCCGAGGACGCTGATGCTAAATTCACGTGCATAGTGACAGGTAACAGTGTCTTCAGCGAATAACCTGGTCCTGCCTCACTTGCTGGACATGCGCTAGTTAAACTCCAGAGCAAGTGATAACAAGGTTTACAAGTCTGCTGTTGTCAGACTGCCAAGTAAAGATTCAGCAATTGCATGACAATTTCAGGCTTAATTTAAAGGGGGGGAAAAACACCTGAGATCTTGTAAAGAGGCAAAGGCATAACCTAACACACCTCAAACAAGGCAAATTAAAGACCAGAAAATGGAATACGCTGGTTACTGCTTGGGCCAGTTACATTTTTTTGTCCTAATCTTTGCTAATCCTGGGCTCCATAAATCAGGACTGTGCAGCTTTGAAGGCTGTACCCCACTCTGTCTCTCTTTGCTGGCTATAAATGGTTAGAGTGCAGCTGGATTTGCATCAGGGGTAAACTTTGATGTTTGTGAACATCTGAAATAAAAGCCGGTTTCTGCCCAATGAGCTAAAATCTAACCTTGGTCAGGAAGGGGTTACGCCAAGAAGAGAAGAAGGGGGAGGCTGAAAAAGAGGGCATTGTGGTGATGTGGCATGGCAGCACATTGGGCTAGTGGCTCCTTTGCTGATGAGCTTTTATCCTTTAAATACAGAGACTCTAAAACCTCTTTTTTTTTTCCATATATGTCCTTGTTTACAAGTCTGTGATCCTTCCTGATGTTGCACGTGTTATTTATTCTGACAGATTGTTGGGTGAGAGACATTAAGCAAGCCTGTAAGTTTTGGAAAGAGGAGGGTATCTCCAGTGAGCCTCTCAGTCACAAAGACAAAGACTTTCCTAAGATTTAGGAAATCTACTTTGTCTTTAGAGACATGCTGTAAATAAGCTGTGTACCAGGAAACACAGACTGAGCCCTTCTGAGAGCTGCTGTCTTTGAATTCTTGGCTCTTCTCATATGGATTCACTTGTTTTACATGCCCGACTTTCTGAACTTGCAGGGACACAACTGACATATTGATTTTATTGATGCTTCACTTCAGCAGACCACTTCCCACTTCTAGGGCAAAAGTGGGCTGCTAGGGAGATACCTCCAAGCCATGCCCCTCAGTGATTCCTTAGAAGAGCTTTCCCAATTAAAGTTTTCTAAAAACTAAAGCTTGACATATTGTGCAGTAGCATGGAACTCACCATTCTGCAAGCCATGAGTGTCAGAGGTCAAAAAATTATTGATGTTTAGATATACTAGGAACTTCTGAGTAAGAGCAGATACAACTCTTTCTTCCACCTCCCCTTGCTGCAAAGTGCGGCAGACACAGAGCGTGACTGCTTACTGCAAGGACATGGGGTAGCACAGCTCTCCCTTTTGGGATTTCTTGCCCCTTTTAGATTTAGCCAGGGCTTACCCCTAGTCCTGGCTTCTCTCACTGGCTTAAGTCTTCACTGACTGCAGCAGTTGACAGTTTCTTCTAACAAACTCCATCGCCTACAAAGTCCAAATGATACCATCAGCCCCAAGTGGGCTTTTGTCAAGGTGAGAGATTAATTTGTGCAGCTGAGCTCTCATTCACCATTAGACTGGATGGCTGACAGGGTGGGAAGTGCCCTGCATGTGTGATGCAAACATGCTCAGTTTCCTCTCAAGAGGAGAGAGGAGAAATAATTCAGTCAGTCCTTCCAAGGGACCCTGGTAAATCCCATGTCCGTGTCCTTTCCAGCACCTATTCTGGAAAAGCTAGAGAAATTCTTCACTGTATATTGTGCAGGAGACATGTTGCCATGGAATAACCTCCTCTGCTTGTACCAAAATTAAAGTACCAATTGATGTCCAGAGACAGATATATGCTCTCTGTCCAGTTTGTAGCCCTTCCTGCAGTCCACCCTTTCTCTTGGTAAGCAGGACACTGCCTTCCAGTTTTGGATGACCTGCTGGTGCTGTGCAGCACAATTTGGTATCATTATACCAAGATGAAAACTTGGCCTGATACTGGTCTTGTTTTCTACTCAAGTGCAGGAAAGCGTCAAATGAGCATCTTCAGCATGCAGCCTATCCCAGTGTTTTGTATCTGGTAATCTAGACTGGGGGATGTCTTTATGCACTTTAACAAACCTACAAAATTAGGAATTTTAAGGAAATGGAAATTTCCTTAAAAGCAGCCCGGATCATCTATGCCATATGGTCATCTCTTGCATGTGGACCTGTGGACTGCTTTAGGAGCTCGGGAACTTCTTGGGAGTGAGGGGCATGAGGTGGAAAGCAAAATCTAACTGCAAAGTCTGATCATCATTTCAGATATCTCCTCCTGACATGATGTTTACATTCAAGTGAGAGACATTAAAGGGAGAAAGGAAGTGACGGCTGCATCCTTGGGGAGTGACCAGAGTGGAACCAGCCCAGTCCCACTGCTGTGGCTGGAGTCCAGGGACACTTTGGTTCATAGACTTGCAGGAGGCAAAGGGCAGACTGTCAGCTGCTCCTGTTTTGACTCTCAAGTCCCAAATATGGATACATGACCTACAATAACATCTTAATTTTTTTTTACTGCTCCTTGACCAATAATGAGAGTTACAGGGTAGTCCCACATGTGTGAAGACTAGTGACTTGCTGGGCATGTCCTAGGAAGGCAGCAAGATGCACATGTTTGAAGAGCCAGTCTCCAAAATATGCTGGGTGGCACAGGCAGGAAAAAAAGAAATCAGGCAAAGGCAGACTTCCTGATGCTCCTGGGTGGTTACACAATCTTTCCTTTCCTCCTGTTGCCTAGTTCTGCCTGCTACTGGTATCCCTAGGATGTCTGATGTGATTGTTTCAGGTCAAATCCTGCATCAGTTATGACATGTTTTCTTTTTTAGAACAAAATTAGTTCATCCTTTGTTCTCTGAGAGATATGAAAAAGGGAACGAGAGCATCTCCATTTACTGTGCAGTTTCTTACAGAGGAGAGTGCACCCCACTTCTCTGCACCAAGTGTTTCCATTGGTGGGTCTGCCTGGACTTCAGGATCTCAAGGGTCATAACAGATCCTTCCAGTGAGTGGATACTGGGCTCTTCTCTTCAGAGAGTGGCCCTTATTGGAGGTGCTACTGCAAAGATTTTACAGCTTTTCCGTAATCTGTATAATGTTGTCTGGGAAGGAGGGATGTCAGCTGATGAAATGTGGGGGCTTGGATGGAGGGGCCTGGGTCTGTGACTGCTTGTTAGGGAATGAGGGCAACCAGGAGAGATGGTGACTGAATCTAGCCAAGACCATCGTATGTCAGTACCAGGTATTTTCTGCTCTTGTACAGCTGCCTCTTCAGTGGCATTTCAGCCCTTCTTAGGTGGGTTCAACCCCTCTGACCTCGCTGCCCGAATCATCAGCTCAGGAGCTTGGTCAGTGCTGGTGCTGAAGAAGTGTCCAGCCTGGTAACTCTCTCATGCTACGCAGGTGCCTGATCAACATGGGCTTGTTGAATAGCACATCACCAGAGGGGATGGGAACAAAAGCAACATGTCCAGAAAGAGTCTGGTTTTATTTTAGGGCTATGGAGGGGAAGGGCTCTGCCTGTGCCTTGGGGAAGAGAGCTGGGGTAGGGTGAGTCATGTGCTTAGTGAATGAGGATTTTGATAAGCATAAAGGAGTTCAATTTGTTGCATCCGTGGTGGCCCTCTTAGGGAAATGTTTGAAGGATGAGAGTGAAGTGTTTGGATGAAGGATGTCTGGAGAAGAGCAAGGGCTGCAAGAGGGGTGGGTGGGTGGGTTTGGGGATGGCGTAGTGAGTACAAGAGCAGAGAGCAGGCTGGTGGGAGATGAGGATGCCTGGGTTTGGGGCAGCCAGGCTAAGAGAGGGATAGAGAATGAGCACTGCTCGCAGGCCAGTGGCATGGGGAACTAATACTCTTAATGAGTATCTGTCCCTCCTGTCAGAATTACTGTAAGCCTCCTTGTCCTCAGGTGATGGGGAGGTTTAAATCCATAAAGCCAGGAAGGATGAGAATTTATGGTGACTCTTCCTCCCAAAACTGGCATAAGCCCCCACTCCAAATAGCTTCCGTAGAGCAGAAACAGAAGAATGTGATGATTATGCGTAATTGTAAATTCTTTCCACCTTCCCAAGTTTCAGAAGACTAACTCCCCCTCACCTCTGCCCCAAAAATTCAACAAAATAAAGTTGCTTTAAGCAGAGTTTCTCTGGGTGATTTTGGATAGGTAGTGCAAGAACTGTTTTGGATAAGGTCACCAAAGCTTTGAAGACTTCTCAGACTTCAAAAGCTTCAGGAAAAATAATGTTTGACCTCAACCTGGCAATCTCCATTAAAAAAAAAACACAAACCCTTTCTCAGAAAAGTCTCCTGGGTCATGCAGTGGTTGGCCATCATGCTGGAGCAATGCCATCGGAAGACACGCTTCCCAAAAAGCTTTTCTTGGGTTGAAAGATGTGTAGCAGATGCCCACCCTCCTCCCCAGGAACGCCCGGCACCACTCTGCCTGTAACTGCGGGACACTCACTGGTGGACGCCGGCAAATCCCTCTCAGCACCAGCTGCACGGGGGCGCTGCGGGAGTGACAGGTTTCGGAAGGGCGAGTGCCTGATTTATGAATGGCTGCTCTGTCTTGCCATGCGCTTCTGCTAAGGTTGGGCATCCAGCGCCCTGCAGCATGGCACTGCTCGCCAATGGAGCCCTCGGCTCAGCCACCCCCTCCCACCGGCACCCTTGGAACTGGCCCTTCATGGCAGCCGGACAAGCTGCGGATGTTGTGGCTGCAGGGGATGTACCGGCATTGATGCCGGCCCCCCCGGACCGGGGGAATGCATTTGCTAGGCAGCCTGGAGATGGATGCCTGCAGTGTCAGCAGCAGCTCCCCTCCCAGTGGAGCGGAGGCCATGCAAGGGAGCCTTGTCCCTGCGCAGGCACCTCTCCATCCCCTGCTTGGCTCCGGTTACAGCCCCTGGGGAGAGACAGCCAGTGTTTGAACAGGCAGCTGGGGCCACTGTTTCTGTAGGGGGGAGTGGGAAGCCTTTTGGCAACCCACCTGCGGGTTTCCAGCCACCACTTGCCTGTAGCTCCCTTTTGCTGCAGCCTCGCTGCCTGTGCAGGGCTGCTACGGCGTTAGCCCCTGGTAGGGAGCAGGTAGCCTCAAGGACACAAGTGCTACAGGTCAAAGGGGGTTTAAGCTTAGCAGGAGGAAAAACCTTCTGTCAAGGCACTGTGTAGCTATAGAAATTGCAGCTCTTTCCGGCAGATGTCAGCTGGGAATGGGAATCAGCTGCAGAGGCCACGAGGGGACATCACAGGGCTTCTCGGAAATGATATGCTTGCAGTTCCCAGAATGAAGTGCTGTGATTGCTGTTTGCAAGGTATTAGGAAAAATCTCCCTGCCAG
>NW_010136026.1:18992-25784 GCF_000699245.1 Pterocles gutturalis | reverse complement strand
TGAACTGTGGGGGCCTTCTGAAGGGCTCACATGCAGAACAGCCCTTGGGAAGGGTAGGATTGCTCTGGGCAAAGTGTGAGCTGTATATGAAAATTGTTTTGCTCCTCATCCCTGGAGAAGAAAGGAACCGCCACAGGCTCATTCAGACCAGGCTCTTGCTGCCACATAGTCAGTTGTTAATATTTATGGAAAATATAAGCAGCAGCATCGATCCCTGGAGATGCCATCACAGGGATATTCTCATGGCCTCTTCCAGTTAGCAGTTTAGGGCTCATTTGCTTCAGCCACAAGTATCTGAGGACTTTGTACTTCTAGAAACTGTTTTGGAGGGCCAGAGTAGCAGTAAAGAGCAGTCTGTGGTGAGACAGGGACCAAAGGGGAAGATACAGATCCTTGGGCGGAGAGCTTCAGGGAGAAAGGCATGACTTGGCTTCTTGCAGAAGAGTAGGAACAAGGCACTAAACGACAGAAAGCCAAAGCTGCCGATGGCAGCAGTGGGAGGGGAATGAGGCAGTGAAGGATGGGAGAGATGTACGGGCAGTGAGGGTGGAGAGGGTAGATGCCAGGGGAGGTGCAGAATAAGAGACGTCAGCGAGGAAAGGAAGATAATAGAGTAAAATCTGGGCTGAGGAGGTGTCTGGGCTATGGGGATGACTGTTGTTCATGGAAGAGAGCAGGGAAGGAGACCTATTCTGAGACTATTTCCCCAAACCTGTCTGGTTCCAGTGGGCTAAGTCCCTCAGAGGACCACAGGACACTGGAGAGCCCAAAGAAGCCAGGGATGAGGACAAGGAGCATATCAGAAGAGCAGTCGAGGGTTGGTGGGAACCGAGAGATACATGAGGAGGAGATTTGGCATGTGCTGCTTTTGTGATCAAAGGTATTATAAATCACCCAAAACCAGGGCAAACTCCTGCTGCTGAGTCTTTGCTCCTGCTCTTTTGCTCCCACTATGGGACCTTTGTGGGAGCAAGTATGAGCTGGGCTCACACATTGCTCCTGGCTGCCAGCACCTCTGGCTGGTGCAAGCAGGAGCATCCTCACCCTGCAGATTAAAATGTTCCTGGCCAGCCCTGAAATCTGTGGGTTGGCAGCTGAGAGGTATCCAGGGTAGGTAGGTAGTGCCCTGCCCCTGCCCTCTACTTCAGAACCATTGTGTCTGGATGCTTCGGGTATTCCTGGAGAGCCTTTACTGGGTCCCTGCCAGGGATGTCCATGTGAGCTGACCCTCACTGTGTTTGGGGTGCCGGGGGCTGGCGGGGAGACCCTTGGGGGTTGCGGAGGTGAGCAGTGTGCTGGCCTCCTTTGCTTCAGCAGTGTGGGAAGCCAGTGCAGGCATTTGCAGGAGATAAGCTTCAGATATCTACCTTGGGGTTTCAGACAACTGTTGAGTGCATTGACTTAAGTGGAGGCATGATGTAATCATTGAAACTTTTATCCCATGCCCTTAGGGTCAGCTTGGCAGTGCTGGGAGCCCTGTGCGAAGTATGGAAACCAATGCTGGCCACTGGCTTGGGCAGTTTTCTCCTGCAAACTGCTCTTATTCTGAGCTAGAGCTGCTGTTGGTGGGAGATGAGGGCTGTGGCTAGCACTGGTCCACGTGGAGCACTCATGCTGATCCACCACCACCATCAGTGGCCGGGAACATGGCTGTGTGCCCGGCCTGCTAGCCAGCCAGTCATACACGTCATGATGTCATTCTACTGAAAAGGCAGGTGACATCTGTTGTCAAGTGACATTTGTAGGACACCAAGCTGGCTGTGATGCAATCAAGGTTGTTTCTGTTCAATGGAAACTTTTGGATCAGTTTACAGGCTGTGACCCTTAGCGAAATGCTCGGAGCTCCATGGAGGGACAAATGCCTGTTTTCTAACCTTAGCCTCATCAAAACATGCCTCTTCATATAAAAGTGACAGTATGCTCATCTTCTCCTCCCAGCCAGTGTTACAGGAGACGATCGTGTGATCCGCTCCCCTCTGTTCAGGAATGAAGTGCTGGGATTTTTTTCTCAAAAATAGCCCTATTCCTAGGAGCGATAAAAGACTTGGATAAGCCCACCAGGTTTCCACTCACAATACATTTTCTGCTGTGTGATTTAAGGAATGCAATGAGCCCAGAATAACACGTATCCTATTCTGCTGGAGCATTTCATTTTGCTGTTGATTCCTTGTCCCCAAGGCAGCAGGCTTGCTGCGCTACTGGTTGCAGTGTTTCACACCCTGATGTGCCATCTGTCTCCTCCCCAGGATACCCGCAGCCGGAGGTGACATGGTATAAGGATGATGAAGAGATGGACCGCTACTGCGGCTTACCCAAGTATCAGATATTCCGCCATGGAAATCGCCACACCCTGCAGCTGTACAAGTGAGTAAAGAAGCTGGATTTGGTGATGGGAGCCATGAGCATGTTTTCAGTACTTGGAGGAGCTGGCTGTCAGCAGTGATCTCTCCTCAGTGCCTGTGCTGGCCCCTTATGCTCCCCACCATCGTGTTCCTGGCTATCCCTTACCCTTCAGCTCTTTGCTCTGATGACTCCTGGATCACATCAGTATGAGATCCATTACTGCATCCAGGGATAGCTGCCATGCCAGAAGCAAGAGGAAGTTCAGGAGAAATTCCTCTCTCCGAAGCCTTCCAGTGCTGGTAGCAGCGTATGCTGTGGCTGCACCAGACAGGAGTTAAGCATTAGGGCTGGACGAAAGTGGGTGAAGGGAAAGCACAGGCTGCCTCCAGGGGATCAGGCAGAACAAGGACAGAAACAGTTCATACGAGTGTCCTAAGCAAGGGCAAAGATGGGAAAGGGCTCCAGCCCTGTCCCAGGAGGGTCTTTCCTAGCTCTCACCACAAGGTCAGGGATGGAAAGGGCCGCTTTGGCACTCGACTCATGGAGCCAAGGGCCTCCTTTATTCAGCCCTGACTGCCAGCTTCTTTTACCTTTAAATGAGGACTGTGTTTCTGGAGAGCCAGGCACACCATGGCCCCAGCAAGCAGAGACCTGTCACACCTCAAATCCTGGATTTGGGATGCCAGACAGGTGCGGCACTGTCTGAAAGTGCAGAATATCGGTATTGCTGATAGTCCTGTCATCCTTCTGCTTCCAGCCTGGCTGAGAATAGTCGGGAAGCCTGGTGCTAGCTGTTCCTCGTCCACTCCAGCCCTCCCTTATCAGAGTTACAGCCCAGGGTGGAGCTGGGCACGGATTTAACACCCAACTCACTTATCTGCTAGTGCTGAGAACAGGCAGAGACTGGGGAGGGAGGCCCGCCCCAGGCCTCCAGACCTCCTACGGGCACCTCAGGAGCCACGTCTTCGTCTTCTGGCCCCTCTGGAGCAAGAAGTGAGACAGTGTGCATGCCTATGTGCCCAGTGGTAGAGCCTGGGGAGGATGGGCAGGTCTCACACAGAACTTTTGGTTTCCAGGTGCCGAGAGGAAGATGCAGGCATTTACCAGGCCTCAGCTAGAAATCACAAAGGCATTGTATCCTGCTCTGGCGTGCTGGAAGTGGGAACCATGACGGAGTTCAAAATCCATCAGAAGTGGTTTGACAAAATTAAGAGAAAAGCTGAACAAAAGCTACGAGAGATAGAACAGGGAAAGAAGAGAGGGAAAGAAAACGTGGAGGTAGAGAAGTTGCAGCGAATGAGCCCTGATCGGCTCCAGAGAAAGCGGAGGCTGGCCAGGGATCTGAATCTCCGATCGGGAGCCTCTCCATGGGAGAAGGAGGATGCAGCCAAAGTGCATGTTGCTGATCCTCAGTCCAGATTACACGAGGATACTGCTGAGTGGAAGGAGCAGACAGCCAATGCGGTGACGGGCTTTCCAAACAACCTGATAGCACCTTTGGAAGCAGAGGTGACGACCAATGGAGATGCCTCTTTGCAAAGTGTGGAGGAGAACGGGAACAGCTTTCTTGCGTACATCTACGAGACAGTGGAGGACCTAGCAAATAAGCCAACCAAAGACTCTGCAGCTAAAAAGAAAAAGAAGGTGGAGGCTCCTTCAGAAGCAAAGCAGGAAGTTTCCAAGCGAGAAGAAAGAGGGCGAGACAGGGCCAACCCTTCTGCAAATCCAAGGTTTGCCCCTCCTGTCCCCTTACGCAGGAGTGCACGTTTGAGGGTGGCAAATGATCAAGAAGTCGAAAAGAGTCCAAAAACTAAAGAGCCTGGGAAACCTGTGAATCAGGACACTAAAATCAATGGTGATGTTCACTTCTCTTTGAAAGAGATGTATTTTGATAATCAAGTGAAGCCGGCAGTGGGGAAGGAGGAGGTGAGAGCCAAGGAAGAGGCTGCCCTGAAGCCTGTGGCAGTCAGCAGACAGACAAAGGATGCTCCGTTGTCCTCGGAGGTGTTGGAAGCAGGACCTGTGTCGTCCGAGGGACAGAGAGGCCAGCACCAAGCACAGAAATCAGAGGGAAATAAAGCCGTCGGTCATCCAGAGGTAACTAGGACAGAAAGCAGCCAATGCAGGGGGTGAAAAACAAAAATATTTGTGCCACACAGTTATATTACGGCACCAGCCCTGGGAGGCTGCATGTACCCCCCAGGAGCTGCTGCAGAGGCTTTGTGGGTCTCCACTGGTAAAAGCAGCCAGGTCTTTCTGGACTTTGTGTGCCCAAACAGCAGAGCTTCCACCCCATCTCTGAATAAATGTCAGATGAGGTGGTGAGGAGAGATGTACGTCAGGGCCCTCTGGCCAAGTGGCTGGTCTCTGGGTGGCCTCAGGCGTACTGTGAGCTCTCCTGTTTAATCGGCAGGCTGACCTCATGCAAAATGTTTCCAAATCAGTTAAGCAGGGAGCACTGAATGGCTATTTATAGTTGGGGGTGGATGTCTTGTACTTACAACAGGCAGCAAGACTGATGACATCTGTTCAGTTTAGCCATTGAGCCTGAGCTTCAGCCGGCATTTAATGAGCCCCCATGCAAATAAGCGCAGCATGCCAGCTATGCCACGTGAGCTGCGCTGGGCAGGGCATTGAATTTTGTTTACAGTGCAACATGTATACAGTAGATCTGGGCTATTTTTTGGCTGTTGGAAAAACTCTGTTGCAAGACTCATTGTGGTGGCAATGCAGAGCCAGGGCACAGCACCTGCTCCTGACCCTCACTGCATCTTTTAGTCAACTTCTATTTCTGTCACTTAACCTGAAGCATTTTCCATTAAAATATTAGACTGGAAGCTACCAGTCTTTTCTCTCCCCCCTTCCTTTTTTTTTCATTTAATGACCGCTTCTGTAGTAAGAGGTTCTCTGAGTCCAATTTGCAGGTGCCATCAAGATTTGGTGTTTGAGCTATGGTAGGTGCACATTTTCAGTACAGACCAAGATTATCAGAGGAACTCTGGGTGCAGCACATCTCCCTCGGTAGGTAATGCAAATACCTACATCCACGTTACAGGAAGTAGGACTGCTGGGTGCCCCAGTGGAAAAAAAATCCTTTCTTGCTCTTCTAGATTTCTTTAGCCATAGATAAGGGGCACTGTTTACTGGGAAGAACCCTGCTGTGTTCTGCAGTGAAGCAAGAATCTGGGTCCTGGCCTCACCACAGTGCAGCACCCTGAACCCATCTTTAACCTGACCCGTCAGCATCACATATTGCTGCAGAAATTATTGCTCTTCATGAGAGCCCATGGCAAAGCAATTAGTTTTCTCCCCTTCTGCTCATTTTTAGGCCCGTTGCTCTTAAGGAGGGTGGAAAGTGTTGGTGTGTAGCAGCTAGGCTTGGGCTGTCATCCCTGAGCTTTTGAAATGCATCAAGGTATTTTCCTCTTCAAAAACCCACTCACACAGGGAAACCTGTAACTTGTCAGCTGGTGTGCCTTTGAGTAGACAAAAGGGAATGCTTTTGATTTGAATTTGAATGTTTCAGCTAGTTGGTGATGCTGCGAAAAGTGCTCAGGCTTTTGTGTGACCAAATAAGCTATTTCAAAGCCCTTAAAGCTGACTCCAGACGTGTTTGAGGATATTTTTACTCCCCAGGACACGGGTTGCTTGTCT
This sequence comes from Pterocles gutturalis, assembly GCF_000699245.1. Classification (NCBI taxonomy): domain Eukaryota; kingdom Metazoa; phylum Chordata; class Aves; order Pterocliformes; family Pteroclidae; genus Pterocles; species Pterocles gutturalis. The sequence goes on along the minus strand of NW_010136026.1, from coordinate 19,787 downwards.
TTTTTAATCTTTCCCTTAAACAAGACAGGGTCGTCCCATGACTGTTTTCCTGACCTTGGGACCTAGCTGGGGCCATGTGCAGGACTTCTCTTTTGAGATGGATTTATCCGTAGCAGACGGGCTTTGCAAAATGCCAGACCATAGCCAGGCTCTGAACATCCTCACGCACCAGAGCAGAGAAGAAACTGGATACGTGTGATGATCACTCTTGCCTAACTTTGAAACTGATTATTTATTATATTTCTTTTATAGGCCCCTAGTTTGAGTGTTTTACAATTACTTAAGGACAGATGCTTCTCTGAAAAGCTCCCAGAAAGCTTTTCTGAATAAGCTTTAGTTCATTCACCAATGATAAGCAAATTTACCCCAAGCCTCAAGTCCTTTTTAGCCAGAAAGATCTGCCTATTGACCAGCACCATTGTGTAGAGCCACCTCTGTGAACCACCAGCCCTGGTACACCCCAGCCCCCCCTGTGGTTAGACTGGGCTGTGTCCATCCCCATCCACTTCCATGCCATGGAGGACCAAATCCTGTGGTAAAACCCAGGGGGGTTTCACTCCATGAAGCCCATCTGCCTCCTAAAATCCTTTAAGCCTGAGCGCTGGGATGCTCTGTGTTGTGACAGCCCGCCTGAGCAGGCTGGGGAGGTGGGCTCTGGGGGAACAGCAGCAGGGACGTGTGGCATTTGTGGGTGCCTGTGCAACCCTGCAAACTGGGGCCCTATTTCTGCACACTCTGTGTGCAGAGATGCCTTTGGCATCCTTTGGAGTCTCCCAAGAAAGCAGATTTGCATCT
>NW_010136026.1:10695-18961 GCF_000699245.1 Pterocles gutturalis | reverse complement strand
GCCCCCCTAATGCTGCTCCTCCCACCCCAGTCCTCTGATGTTCACATTGTCGTAACAATTGCTTGGGGAAGGGCTTGCTGAGAGACCGGCACTACCTTTCCTGGTTTTCCCAAGCTTTCAAATGAAGCCAAAGTCGCACAAGCTAGGAGGGCTAAGTGCCACAGTCCTCCTTTCCCATAGACCGCATTTTGGAGGCTTAAAGCTCAAGTCAGAGACCTCAGGAGAAAATCCTTAGCAGCAGATCCTCTGGGATGGAAGGGAAGCCTGTTGTGTGCACATCCTGTTCCCATGTGATTGTCCTGAAGTCGCTAGCTGAGCATCAGCCAGGCACAGCGTGTATCAGTGGTATCACTGCCTCCTCTGAGCCTTATCCTACAAAAATAGATAGTGCCCCTTGGCTAGAGGACTTCGCCAGATCTCGGGATAAAGCTCAGCCGTCACAGCGGGCAGCTTGCTGAAGCGTCTGCTGGTGTGCAGCTGCAGTCGGAAACATTTGAGCTTCCCGAATGTCAAAGAAACAGGATGGTCGAATAGCGCAGATAACGTCATGGTGTAGAGTTTCGCTATAAATCATTTGGGCAGCCTCATCCAGATAGTGTGCGACATGCTGATCACCCCATCTCAGAGTGGAGATTGGAGATATAGTATGGGGGGAACACCGAGCCTCAAAAAAGAGCAAGGAAATCATACAAGGTCTTAGCAATGGCTGGTGGAAATGGGAAAGTTTTGCTCCTTGGGAAGACGCAGTATCAGAGAAGATTAAATTAAAAGCCACTGAATGTTTTAGAGAGGCAGATCTCCTGCCTCTGTGCACAACCAAGGCATTGAAAGGCAGAAGAGCTGGAACCAATTAAAAGAAAAATCATTTTGTGCAGCATGACAGGGGTCTGGGGGATCCACTGTCATGGGACAATGGTGAAGCCAGGAGGCCCTGGATGAGTATCAGCGATGCTGGGTTAATACTTGCAACTCAAGGAGAAGTTAGCACCACTGAGCAGACCCAGGCAGTAGAATGATGGAAATTTTCTATTTTCTTTTTTTTTTCTTAATAGGTTGCAGCAACAGTGGGACAGTCTACTAGTGACATAAAACATCCAGTGTCCAGTCCAACTGTAGAGACTGGTCAGCAAGCCAATAAGTTAGAGGAGCTTAGGAAAGAGACGCCGGTCTGCCAGGAGAGCAGGGGGGCTGGGAAAAGGACAAATCCTCGTCTGAGGCTTCAGGAGCCACCAAAGCCACCAGCACCTTCTCCAGACCATGTGCTGAGGCTTCAGGAGACATCAAAGCCACCAGCACCTTCTCCAGACCATGTGCTGAGGCTTCAGGAGCCACCAAAGCCACCAGCACCTTCTCCAGACCATGCACTGAGGCGTCAGGAGCCACCAACCCCACCAGCACCTTCTCCAGACCATGTGCTGAGGCTTCAGGAGCCACCAAAGCCACCAGCACCTTCTCCAGACCATGCACGGAGGCTTCAGGAGCCACCAAAGCCACCAGCACCTTCTCCAGACCATGCACGGAGGCTTCAGGAGCCACCAACGCCACCAGCACCTTCTCCAGACCATGTGCTGAGGCTTCAGGAGCCACCAAAGCCACCAGCACCTTCTCCAGACCATGTGCTAAGGCTTCAAGAGCCACCAGAGCCACCAGCACTTTCTCCAAACCACATGCTGAGGCTTCAGGAGACATCAAAGCCACCAGCACTTTCTCCAGACCAAGTGCTGGGGCTTCAGGAGCCACCAAAGCCACCAGCACCTTCTCCAGGCCATGTGCAGTCCAGCAAGGAGCACCCTCCCTCTAGGAAGCAGGCAGAAGGACATTCCTGTCCTCTTGAGGGAAGAGAGAGCCAACAAGGACTGTTAAATCAAGAGGACAAAACCCAAGGTGAGGAAGAGCCATTGCTAAAGAAATCAAGTCCTCCAGAGCCTGGAGAAAACACTCTTCTTGAGCAAATCACATCTCAGAGAGCAGACAAGGATGGGAAGAGCAAAGAGACAAGAGCAGAGCTGCCTGGGAGCCATCCCAGTGCAGACGCAGGAGGGAGCAGTGCAGCAGAGCCATGTTCTAGGGCTGCACACAGGGAGGTGGGAGGGACACCTTTGAGACATCAGGAGACTGAAACACCAGCTCTTGCTTCTGTTCGACTTGCCAAGGAAGAGCCACTTCCTGCTCCTGCAGCGGGGACGTTGGTTGCTCAGAAGGCACTGCATGCAGCTCACGGCGTCCCAGGGATGGAGGCCACAGCAGGAGAGGTCCCATCTGGAGGCCAGCTGCCGCCTCCTGTGAGCAGAGAAATGGAAATTAAAAAGGCAGACAGATCTGCCCCACAGGAGAAGTTTTTGGCCAGCATGTTAGGGGAGGAGAGTGCCAAACCAGCACCTCTGGGACCTCAGAGGAAGGAAGGAGCAGAACAAACAGCCACAGCTCCACACCAGGAACGGGCAGCACCTTCAGGCACTTTTGAAGGAGGTGCTGAGGTTCAGCCAGAAGTACCGCTGGTCATGCATATCCCTGAGAGACCACAGGAGATGTCTTTGGAGGAGAAGATGCAGCACAAAAACCTCGTTTCCTCCTTGAAGAACTATCTGCTGCTGCTTTTAAAAATGTCAGACAGCACAAAAGAAGACACTGTTCCTGGGGACAAGGAGGAGCCTGAAGCAGAGGAGGTCACGCTCCCAGAGATAGCCATTGCAGGCCTGAGCCCCCGCACCTCAAGGAGAGTTTTGGAAAAGGTACAAAACAATCAGCTCTTCCAGACAGCAGAGAACTTGCCTCTGACCCCCAGGACGTCCAGGCGGATCACGGGCATGATTAACGAGGAATTCATTACCAGCAAGGAGAAGCTGGCTGGTAGGCCTGTGCCACCAAAGAGGCGTACCCGGGTTGCTCCCGAAGAGGAGGGGCTACCCCAGATCTCTGTGCCCTCCATTGTGGTGGGTAGCATGCCGGCAGCAGGAGCAGCGCAGCCTCGTAATAACATTTCTAGTTTCCTTCCAGCAGGCCCTGAAAAAGAGAGCCCTGTTGACCCTCTGGCAGTGCTACCTTGTGCCACACCAGAGGAGCTTGCTTCCGGGGCTCGGCGCAAAATATACCTGCCGAAAACCAAGCAGGTGGATGAGGAAGAGGAGGCAACCCCAGAGAGCCCAAGGCATGGGAGAAGTCCTAACATTTCACCACGGCAATCCAGAAAGAACGCGGCCCTGTTGCCGTCGCCTGCCCTGGCTCCATCGCCTCCTGCAGAGCGGCGCTCACCAACCCTCACAAGGAAGATGGCCACGTTAGAGGTTCCTAAGCTGTATGAGGAGCCCGCAGGTGACAGCAGTGGTGACCATGAGGTCCCTGAAGATGCTAATCCAGAAGGACAGTCAGCAGAGTCCAAGAAAGCAAATAACCCCTTTAAAGGTAAGGGAAGAGGTAATCCCCATGAAGCATGTTAGATGGTTGCCTATAAGGGGAGCCTGGCCAACTGCGCCAGTGATAGTCAGCTGGGGCCACGTGAGTTTTGTGCATTTGCAGGGTTTTCAGCATCACCCTTTGGCTGTGTGAAAGCCAAAAGTCTGCTCCAAGACTTCTTTCCTAGAAGAGAGAGGGCGGAGGAATGCAAGAGACTGGCTGTCTCCACAGCATGGAGGTCTCTGGCCAAAGGAATCACATAATCCTCTTGTTCTTGGTCTGCATGTCCTGGACCTCACCATGTCTCATGCTGGCTGGAGGTCTAGTGGGCATCAGTGGGGTGCACGCTCCTTTTCCACCTCCATGGTCACTGCTAATTTGATCCCTTGTGGCATCAAATTAGAAAAGGCATAATCCTGGTGTTGAAGTGCTTGTGGGAGCCGGGTGATACCCTCGCAGAAATCAGAACTCTTGCAAAAGTAACCTTGATAAATCCCTGCTTCAGTAGACAAATATTTCCTCCAACATTGCACAGTGTTTTTCTGCGTTGCCTCTGGCTGAGCCCCGCTAGGTATTGCAGTGCTGCGCTGTTAAACGAATTTGTGTCACTCGTATTCCACCCTACTTATCCAAGCAGAACTCTGAGACCTTCCCTGGGAAGGCGATGCTATACCCGGCTGTGCTGACATACGTGTGATACCCAACACCAAAGCCCTAAGCAGCAGCGCTGGGGTAGGCTGGCCTGTCCCTGGAGCTGCAGCCAGCACTGTGTGTCTCACCATCGATCTCTTTGCACCCTGTCCTTAGCTCCACAGGTGATTCGTAAGATCAGGGCAGAACAATTTTCCGATGCATCAGGAAACCTGAAACTTTGGTGCCAGTTCTTCAATATTTTGAGTGATTCTAAGCTGATGTGGTACAAGGACGAGATCCCTGTAGCAGAAGCCCAAAGGAGGTAACCTGCCAGCTCCGCTTCGATGTAGTCCTTGTGCATAGCCTGGGTTCGTTTGTTAAATCCAGCACCTTGCATTTACTGGGGTGAAGGTGCCCCTTCTGTTAAGGCTGCATGGCAAGCTCATTGCATGGCACGGTATGTTGTGAACTTTATCTTCTCAGTGCCCAGGGAGGGAGGGAATGTGCGGATGGAGAATTGCTGCCACATTTGTCCTATTGATGCTCCACCTAGAGGGCAGGGGCTGAACCCAAACCTCGGGGAGGGCAGGGTAGATGCTGTGCCCATCTCAGAGTTTGAGAGCTGGGTGTGAGCTGCAAAACTGGGACCCCCCCCATGTGATACATGTGAGGGTGGCAGCTGGGCTGGGAGGGTCTGAAAACTGCACCTGAACAGGCGCTTCCGTGCAACCACCTCTGGCAAGCACCAACAAGGAAAAAGCAGCTCTGGCTGTGCCCTTCCTATCCCTCAGCACTGTCCGTGCACAGGGAGAGCATGTTTGGACAGGTGGGTGGCTTGTTGTGTCCTGGATGCTCCTTTGGGTGTGTTATGGAGAGCAACTTGTTCTCAAGGCCAAGGGAGCTTGTGTGGGAACATCATCCACATTGAATGGGACTTGCCTGATGCCTTTGAGCATCCCTTGAGCTCCCTTGATAATGAGTGGGCAGAAAGAGGTGCTTCTGGGGCAGAAACTATCTCCTACAGCAGATTATTTGAGCTAGGGCAGATGGACCAGGAATGGCCATTGCCTTCTAGCTGACCAGAGCAGAACCTGCTCAGACAGCAGGTCTCAGGATGAGGACCCCACCTCTTCCTTCTGCTGCCCGTCATCCCCTTGATGGTTCATGCTGGCCATGTGTGGCAGAAACAGGCCTTTGGTTCTTGTGGAGGCTCATCTGCCCAGTGTATCATCACCTTGGATAGATTAAGTGCCAGCCCAAAGCTTGGTGCTGCAGGCTGGAGAAGACTGGCAGCCTGCTGATACAGAGCTTATGCTTTGCTGGTCCCTTGGAGAGGGACAGGCTGCAGGATGGCAAGTGGTGTCTGCCCTCACTCGTGAACAGCTGAAAATGAACACCTCTGGGCACCTCTGGGGCTGTTTGGCTTCTAGCCATCCCATCCAGATGCAGATCTGTTAGCCCAAGCACAGCCCTGACCCAGCCACGTTCTGAGGCAAGAACCTTTATCAGTTTGTAGCCCAATCCCAGCCAGGTTGTGCAGGGCTTGCCTGGAAGACAGCACCTCTGTGAGTGCAAACTGCAGGGCAGGACTCCTGGTGCCATGAGGTGCTAGGGGAGCAACTGGGATCCCCTTGGGCTGGCTTCCTTTTGAGCCCTCCTTCAGCCCTCCAAGGGCAGCACAGAGCCTACCTGCAGCGCCTGTGACAGGGATCCCCTGTGCCTCCACATGTCACATGGGGCTGAGGCCATACTCTGGTTTCTTCCAGTGCTGGTGATGAGGGCCAGGCAGCCCTGGCTGTTGTGCAGGCGTCCCAGAAGGACTGCGGGGTCTACCGGTGCATGATCAGCAACGAGTACGGCACTGACTCCACCGATTTCCTGCTCAGCCCAGAAGGTGAGGAGCCCTCAGCAGCCTGGAAGCTCTCCCAGCTGCCTGGGCATGCCGTGGGAGACTGTGGCGAACCGTGGTGAGGGCTTGGTGCCAGGCTGTGGAGTAGGAGCCTTGCACATGCCATTAACACCGCTTCTGTGAGGTGCATCTGCCTCCATGTGCTGACTGATGAGTGATTCACACCACCCGCCTTGACATCCCTTGGGGTGGAAGTGCATGGGGCAGGGTGGGATCCTGGCAGGACCTTGACACCTCTTTGCTTTCTCTCTCCTCTAGTGCTGTCAGGATTTATCTTGCGCGAAGAGATTGAAGGTAAGGGCCACGTGCTGACAAGCTGTGGTTGCTGCTCCTTGCTGTGCGGGGGGCACGCAGCTCTGTGGCGGGGGTAGGATGTGCCCGCATTGTCCCCCCTCACCAGCTCTTCCCTCTGCCAGTTGGAGAGGAGATCGAGATGACGCCCATGGTGTTCGCGAAGGGTTTGGCTGACTCAGGCTACTGGGGGGATAAGCTCTTTGGGCGCGTAGTGAGCGAGGACATGCAACTGGGTGCTGGTTTCCTGCGCAAAGCCTGCCGTGCCAGAGCCATCTACGGCCTGGAGCCTGTCTTTGAGTCTGGCCACACCTGCATCATCAAAGTGCACAATTTCATTGTGTTTGGGACCAAGAATGAGAACAGCCTCATTGAGAAGAACTACGATATCACCATCCAGGTGGGCATCCTTGTGGGGCACCCTCTGCCTGTCTCCCCCACACCTTCCTCGTCTGTCTGTGCCATGATCCCCAGCTCTGTACCCACTTTCTTTATTTCCTTCCACTTTTGGAATGCTCTGGAGGGGTTGAGCCATGTTCCAGTGGGCTGGCAGTGTCATTGTTATTCTTGGCTTCAGCTCTTCTCTCTGAGCAACACGGAGTGGCTTGGAGTTTTCTTCTCACTTGTCCTTTGACCACTGGAACAGAGAAACAACTGGCAGTGGTCCCAAAGGATGCCTGGCCAGGCAGGGGGTCCCAGGGAGGCGTTGGTGCAAGACAGGACAGGTCCCTGACTCTTCTGTTTGCATCTCCAGGAATGTAAAATCCAGAACTCCAGCCGCGAGTACTGCAAGATCTTTGCCGCTGAGGCACGAGCCATCCCTGATTTTGGCGCGGTGCCTGAGTAAGTAAGGAGCTGCAGCTCCCCTGGCTTGACATCCTGGCGGAGCATCCTGGGGGATGGTGGGAAGGTTCCCCACGGGTGCTAGGGACATCCCCAAGGGCAGCGTGCTCTTCTCGCACCCTCAAACAGAAGGGATATTGAGGGGGAAGGCAAAAGCCAGCATTGCAGACAGCGGTGTGAATCTTCACTTGCCACAGTAGGAGAGCTCAGCGGCTGGCGCTGACCCTGTCTGTGTGCTCCTGTGCAGGATAATTCCTCTGTACCTGATTTACCGACCATCCAACAACATCCCTTACGCCACGATGGAGGAGGACCTGGGCGGGCCCTGCGAGCAGTACTGTGTCACTGAGAGAGATGGCAGTTTGGTGGCACAAGGCACCTCTGAGATCGTGCTCAAATGCTGCACCTTCCAGCACTGGGTCTACCAGTGGACAAATGGAAACATCCTCGTGACTGACATGGAAGGTAAAGGGATCTCCCATCTGATTCCTGTGGCCCGTCATCACCCTCTGGCCTGTGAAAGGAGGAGGAAAAGCTCCAGTCTTGACCCCCCCTCTCCCCACGTGCCATGGAGCCCAGCTCCCAGGGCAATGAGACACCCTTGGTGCTGGTGCCTGTCCTTCTCTGGGCAGGGACTGGTTGTCCTCCCTTTCATTGCAGGAGTGGGCTGGAAGATGACCAATGTGCGGATCGCTACCAACATGAAAGGGTGAGTGACTGTGAGCTGCTGGCGCAGGGTCACCCCGGCTGTCCCCAGCTCCACCACTCACGTGGTGAAGGGCCATGGTGGCGAGCGCAGCCGAGCTCCATCCTCAGCTCCCTGCTCTGGCAAGATGTCTTCTGGTGCAAAGCAGGGGCTGAGGATGGCTGTGTTGGCAGGTACCAGGGGCTGAAGGAAAGCTGCTTCCCATCCCTGCTGGAGCAATTTGCGGCCGCTCACCATTGTAACCATTCCTGCAGCATCCTGGGCCTGAAGACGCTGGAGCCAGCCAAGCCCAAGGGCTCCAAGAGCCCCTCTACGGGTAGGAAATCTACCCAGTCCAGCCCTCAGCTCCAGAAGAAGGGGCTGGCAAGTCCCCAGGGCACCCGCAAGGCTTCTGTGAGCCCCAAGAGCTCCCGGAAAGCTGCGGAAACAGGGGAGGCCCCGGCAGCCTCCAAACCTGGGTCAGGAGAGAGCGGCAGGCCAGGCTGCCCGCA
>NW_010136026.1:0-10464 GCF_000699245.1 Pterocles gutturalis | reverse complement strand
AAGCTGCCGCTGGTGGTGGAGCCTGCAGGGCCGTGCGCCCCACCGCGCTCAGGCTCACTGTCCTCTCTCGACTCTCTCCATTTGCCTTCCTTAAGGCAGGGGCTATCAGACCTGCTCCCCCAGGCTTTGCAGGCACCATGCCCCCTGCCTGGCTCCCCCAAGCAAACTGGAAGTCCGAGCTGCCCTCCTGGCTCCCAGCATCTCCTGTCCCTCTTTGTGTCCTCCCTAAAGCCACCATGCCAAGCCCTGCCAGCTGTGTCAAGGATGTGAACCCCAACAGCGCCCAGGCAGCCCCATTTGCCCTGGCACGCTGTGATTTAAAAGGTTTTACTGCAGAGGTGTTTAGGGGTGAGCTTCAGCGCTCCCACTGCTATCATGAGGGGCTTTGGGGTGCGGGCCAGTCCCATGGCAGGGTGCTGGCATTGGTACCAGCGGCTTCACAGAGATGGGATTTTGCATCCCTGCCCTCCTGGCCTGCCCTGCACCCCGGGGAGAGCCTCCCACCTCCTTGCCAGGCAGGTGCTGAGGGCGGTGGTGCTCCTATGGGTGCTGGCCAGCACCACGGTAAGGATGCTCTACCTCACACAAGGCACCCAGGAATGGGGCGAAGGGGAGACCTCCGTGCCAGGCGCTACTCCAGCATATGCGGGTGTCCACCCCACAGGACTCATCCCTCCTTGCCCACCTGCCATACACAGACCCCATATGCCCGGCCCAGCCCTGTAGCATGACCTGGTCATGCTTGCTTAGCATCACCCCTGCTTGGCACATGTCAGACCCCAGTGGTAGCAGCAGCTGCTCCAGGCCCTGCTGCCCTGAGGCGGGAGGCAGCAATGGACAGGCAGTGATGCTCATGCTGGAAAGCAAAGCACGCTGCGTTGCATCAAGCCTCCCTTGCGCCTGTCAGTTCGCTCAGGCATGCAGCAGTCACCAGAGCGCGGCAGTGGGCAGTGAGGCTTGCAAAGAGCTCCAGCGCTGCCTCCTTCCCTTTCGAGGAGGGTGCCAGGCACTAGCAATGCCACCCCACATGCATGGCGAAGGCGGTGGTGTCCAAAATGGTGGCTTGGTGCAGCCTGGCAGGGGAGGGAAGGGACTGGGCTGGGATTGCAGCATGCTCCAGTTCCCTGGTGCTTTGTTGTTGGGTCATTGTAAAATAACGATGTACATAACATGGCCGCGTTGGCAAATGGGTGCTCTTAAGTGCAATAAAGCAAGAAGGACTGGCCTGTTCCTCGGTGCTGTGGTCCCTGTGGAAAATATGCACCCAAGCATGGCAGGACGGGGCAGCTTTGTGTTCGGGGAAGGAAACATCTTGAAGTAATGGTTTTACCCCCATCCACACTCTGCAGGGGAGAAGAGGGTGGCTGGGGCAGGCCCTGAAGCTGGTACCTGGCAGAGGCTCAGCTTACGAGGTCCACAGCTGGTTACGGCAGCTGCAGTCGCAGGGTGCAGCCTGAGCAGAGCACCTCATGCCGTGGTTGGGGGCTAGAGATGGCTGATGGAGAGCACATGGGGATTTCCACGATTTATTTGGGAGCAGTTCCTTTGTATCTGTGGGGCCAGCACCAAAGGGTGATGCCTGCAAGGTGCACAAGGCTGTCCATCATCACTGCAGTGGAGACGGACAAGACGCACCGGTCTCTGATGGGTTTTTGTCTACCTTTAGGGCCAGCCCTGGCAGATGCTGGCGCTCCCAGGCCCTTGCCTCCAGAGTAGGCAGCTGCCTGCGTGTTTCTAGGTTGTCCCTGCACAGGACGTGTGGTTGTAGTGCCCACAGCACTGTGTTAGACACAGCATGCTCTCCGCCAGGCCAGTCCAGGCTCCCGTGAAGGAGAGTGTCCCGTTCTCGAGCACCGAGCTGGAAAAAGATGCGCGGTCAGGACGAGCTGCTGCCCCACTATCTGGGTCCCTGAGCAGGACTATAGGGCTCTGGGGCCCTTCACACTCACCTGGCAAAGAGTTGCTTGCAGCACATATACATGGTGTAGCTGGTAGAGCTGAAGTTGGCGGTGCTGAGGAAGGTCACGCAGTCGCCCAACTCCGTTGGCACATGAAGGAGACCTGGGGGACTAGATCTCCTGCTTGGGGCTCTTGGGGAACCATGCAAGCAAATCCCATACCCTGACTAGGCTTGCTTGCAAATCCTGTACCTGGGACTGTGCTCACAGATCCCATGTGCTGTCCCACCTCGCTCCCCAGACAGTTGCAGCAGTGACCTCAGGGAGCTCCTCACAGTGCCCCAAACATCCCAATCCCAACCCAGCTGTGGATGAGGGGCCACAGCAGAGCTATTGGGCTTGGGTGGCCCCTGGCAAAGCCAAGGGGGAGAGCAGAGGGTTTGGAGGCCCTGGCAGAGCACGAGGAAGACAGCCCAGCCATCCCCAACCCTGCACCTGCATTTGTAGGGTTCTTCAGCCTTTTGCCTGTAACTTCCCTTGCTCTTTTTGGCCCCGCAAGCAGTAGGCAGAGACCTACCTGCCAGGCAGGCGTTGAGCATGGAGACGCAGATGCCGGTGAGCAGGGCTCGCAGCACAATGGAAGCAAAGTCGCCCTTGCGCTGGGGTACCAGGGAGGCTGCAGGGGCAAAGCAGAGACCACGGTGAGTCAGAGCCTTGCTCTGGCTCTACCCCGGGTTGAGGACAGGTAGGGACATGTCCCAGGTTCACAGCTCTGCTACACAGTGCCCTGCTCACCCCAACCCCTGGTGTCTGGGGGACATGGAGTTCCCACCCAGCATCCAGCATGCTGTCTGCCCATCCTGGCAGCGGTGGGTGCTGGCAGAGCACCAAGCCCACCCTGCACCCATGGGTGGTCTATCAGAACCCTCGGCACCCTCAGCACTGGAGTCTCTGGTCTTCGCCCCATGGCTGGGTGGCATCTGGGCTTGTGGGACCCACACTTGCTCTTGCCCATGGGCGCAGTACAAAATCATCCCTATCACCTCATCCAAATCCTGTTTCTTATCTGTGTGCTAGCAGAGACTGAACACGGTGGCTCGTGGGCAGGAACTTCCTCCTGCCCCAGCTGAGCCCTTGATCCTTGGGCCCAGGACCTCCCTGCATCATGCCCAGGCACCCAGGTCACAGGTCACACTCACTCAGGGCTCCTAGCATGATCCCGATGGAGCTGAGGTTGGCAAATCCGCAGAGTGCAAAGGTGGTGATGATCTCGGCTCGCTCCTGGAGGGCACAGTGGCAGGGACCGGTCACCTTGCCCCAGCCTCAGCCCCAAGCACCCAGTGTTGAGCACCATGTTGTAGCTCCCAGCCCAGACAGACTTGATGGAGACAAGTCCCCCACCCCAATACTTTCTCCTTCAGCTGTGTTTGGGAGTGAGGATGCAGGTGGTGCACAGCCTGCCTCTGGGAGAGGCTGGGCTGGAGGGACAAGGGGCCCTGTAACACCATCATCTGCCCCACCAAGGAGCAGGGTAAATGGGAGAGGGCTTCACTGACTCCTTCAGGATGACCCTGTAGCCAGCAGGGAGTGGACATCCAAGTCTCGTTGGCCATAGGTGCCCTCCCTCTCCCAACACCATCATCCCCTTGCTTGCCCACCACCCATCTGCCCAGCCGGGTCCCACACCCTGTTTTGACTGTCTCCATCCCTGCCCTGTGCCCAGCAGGGTGGCAGGTGTCCCTCACAGATATCCACTGCTTCTGGCTCCCGTCCCACTCCTCCAGGCCCGCCAGCCGGTTCTTCTTGTATGTGGCCAGCTGCTGGTACGCCACAAACTCATTCAGGAAGATCTTGATGCCCAAGAGTTCAGCCACCAGCGGTGAGTCTGCCCAGTCTGCCCCCATGAGAAAGGCCATGGGCATGAGGACATAGGAGCAAATCACCTGGGTAAAGCATCCCAGAAGGGAGCAACTGAGAGCTGACCATCTACATAGCTCCCCAGCTCGGACACCCACTGCCAGTGTTTGCCAAACATCCAGCAAGGGTCTCGGAAGCCTACTGAGGCACTGGGCAAAGGTGGGGATGGGTGGGGGTGCAGGATCTGGCAGCCCAGGCCATGGGGCTGCCCTTGGAGATACCTGGAAGGAGAGCCCCTCGATGTCCACCATCTCCCCGAACCAGCGCAAGGCGGCGTTGATGAACTCCAGCACTGCCAAGAAGGCAATGAGGTTGGCTGCGATGTTGGCCACGAGCCCCACGGAGGTGGCAGCCCCATTGCTCGCAGCTTCCAGGATGTTCTGCTCTTCCCTGTGTGGAAAAAGACCCTGATGGTCTCATGTAGCTGTGCATCCCCCACGCAAGGTCAGCTCTTGCTCTGTGGATGTCCACATACCACAGGCTGTCCCAACCTCGGGCCACTCTCAATGTCCACTTGTGCCCCCAAATTGCCCCCATGGCTTCCCTGTGCTGGCAGGATGCATGCAGCCCCACTTTACCATCCCTCTCCTCACACTCACCTACTGGAGAGGTGGACGCTTGCTTTGCCCTTGAACTTGGACTCTTCCACTTCAGGGTAGATGAGTTTGGACATGGCGAGGGCGCAGGGCGCAGCCATCACAGAGGCTGCGATCAGTGATGCCGCGTCTATCTGCAAGGTGCAGACCATGGGCTTAGGCAGCTCCGTGTGAGGCTGTGCCCCATGACGTGCCACCCCAAGGCATCCCAGCACATGGCTGGCATCAGCCAGCGATGCTCGGAGAAGTTCAGGGCTCTCCATTCACTCAGGGTGGAAAAACATCTCTGTTTTCCCCATCCTAGCCGGCCGCAGCAGGTAGGGCAGCTTGCCTGCGGTGTTGCTGGAGCCGCAGCAATCACGGCCTCAGAGATGTTAATGTCTCCTGCTGTTTGACCTAATCATGATGATTCTTGTCCCTTCCTTGTCTCTTTTTATCAGTATCAGAGCAATAAGTTGTGCAGCACTGCGTACTTCTACCTGCTGATGAAGAGCCAAGCTCCCAGCCTTACCCCTCCCCTGCCGAGTGGCAACACCCCATTTCTCTGACCTTTTGCCCTTGGCTCCCTGTTTAAGGAGACCAAGTAATGTTTAAATAGCAGGGGCTCTGCCAGCAGGTTGGGACACCATGTCCAGAGCTGAGACACTGACGAACTGGAGAGGGCATCCCTGGGGGGAGTCAGGGCACAGGACGGCCAAGGCAGCGATGGAGGAGTTGGGCTTGTTGGGCTGGGAGAAAAGAAGGGCTGAGGGGGTTGTTTCCAACTACTTAGAAGGGGGTTGGCCAGAGGTCCCCGGTGAAAGGGTGAGAAGCAACTACACAGTTTCAAAGAAGGGGAAATTCTAGTTGGATATAAGGATAAAGTTGTTTCCCATGACCAGGCCACCTGTGGGGTGGACCAGAGAGGTGGGTGGAGATCTCCATCCATGGGGATGTTCATCACCAACCTAGACAAGGCCCTGGGCATCCCCTTGGGCTTTGCCATCACCTCATTTGTGCGGGAGGGTGGATCAGCGACCACCAGAGGGTCCTTCCAGGCTAAAATATCCCATGTTTCAGAGAGATTTTCCCTGCTCACTGTGCAAGGACACGTAGTGAGGGTCCCATGGCGGTGCCTTCTACCTGGCAGGGTTCCGGGGCTTTGGCCAGGCCAGCAAAGGTGCAGCTGGATGTGGAGGCACCCTGCCCTCATCCTTCTTATGAAAGGGGACCATGGGGCACCTGCTAGGGGTCTTCTCCCCCCTGTAAGTCCAGGGCAGGCCTTGCGTGTTGGGACCCCACAGCAGCGAGCAGGTGGCATAAGTCTGCTTGTGCACTCACCCCAAAGGATATGTAGGCACCCATCACACTGCCTGCAATGGTGGAGAAGCCACCAGTCATCACAGCGTGGACTTCTGAGCGGGTCATCTCTGCAAGGTATGGGCGGATGAGCAGTGGGGCTTCGGACTGTGAGAGAAAAAAACCTTTTGTACCTGAGGCAGGGCCACGCAGGGCCATGGGTCTCCTAGGAAGGGAGGAGAAGACCATTCCTCCAGGGCAAGCTCAGCTGCAAGGGCTGAGGAGCTGGATCTCCTGCCCAGAATCTTACCTGTCCCACAAAAATGTTCCCCGCCACGCTCAGGGTCTCTGTGGGAGTGGTGCCCATTGAGGCTTGAAGCAGCCAGGAGATCTGGGGAAAGACAGGGCCACTAAATTCAGAAAGGCTCCTGGCACCCCACCAACCCCTCCACGAAGGAGGGCACTGCTCAGCCCTCCATCCTGCTGCACGAAGGTGCTCTCAGGAAGTGCCTACAGCAGCATCAATCTCAGAGCTAGACTTTCTCAGGAGGATGTGCAAGAAAGAGGGGGTTTGTGTCCATTCTTTTAGCAGGACAAATCACCCCAACTTAGTTCCATCCCAATTTTCCTGATCATAGTAGTCAGAGAAGCCACCAAGTTCTTCTCCTTTCCACCACCATCCCAGAGCCAGGTGTGAGGCCCTACCTTGATGATGAGCCACTGCATGATGCCGAGGTAGTAGAGCATGGATGTCACACAACTGAAGAAAACAACAATGGGCAGACTCTGCAGGCAAGGCACCAGGGTGCAGGGTTACAGGAGAGCTGAGCAGCACATCTAAGTACACTTGGGGACCAAGCCCCTCTGTCTCATGAGCTGGGCATGGCGTGGTGTTGCATAGCCAGCCTGCGGTATCAGGGTGCCACAACAGTGGGCCAGGCTGGCAGGAGGGATAGGGGCCAAAGCAAATCCCCCGTGGCACTGAAGAGGTCTACAGGTGGGTGCAAAGCTGAGGGAGGCCCATCCTTAAGCTGAGTGAGCTCTGCTCCAGCAACACTGTCTGCATTCAGCTCAGTGCTCTCCAGAACCCAGCAAGACACCTCGGACAGAGGAAAATCAGGCTCTGCCTCTCCCTCCCATGCCCCATTCCCCAAACTGACCTGAAAGGCAAAGACGTCTTCAATGAGCGTGTTCCCAAAAACAAAGCTGGAGCCAGCCGTGGTGTAGCCCAGGAAGACCTGCAAGTGGAGAAGTCATATGGTAGCATGGAGGTTGCAATTAGCTCTTCCCTGCCATCTCACTTCTACCTAGCAGGGGTCTGTACCCCCAGCCCCACAGCTCATTTCACTACCCCACCAGAGAAGGACCCTGTGAAACCTAAGCTGGGGATACTGGTAGGCTGTCTCCAAGCCATGGGGCACTGCTCCAACCTGCAAGGGAGATGGTACCAAAGGGCCAGGGCTGCTGCAGAAAACCAGGAAAGAGCTGGCTTTTCTCCAGTTCCCCAAAAATTGTTTGTGAGTGAGCAGTCCCTGCAGCATCTCTGCCCCATGCAACCCTCTGCCCTCCTTGCTGATCCCAGGGGAGCTACACAGAGAGGTCAAGCATGGGACAGAGCGAGCAGACGTGGTACCTGGATCTGGTCACCCAGCCACTGGAAGGCTTGGATGCCGGGGGTTGTTCGGAGGACGAAGAGTCCAAACAAGAACTCCAAGCCAAGACCCCAGAAAACGGCTCTCCAGGACACCTGGGGACCAAGAGCAGAATGGGGACTGAGACGTTAGCAAAGCCTACAGACTTCCCTCTCTGGCTTTCTGCCCCTTTGATAGCTGCACATAGCAAACACCATCACACTGTGCCCTGGGTGAGGGTCATGGGGATGCTAATAAAGAAAGCATCATAGAAACCCATAAACATATGTTGGTGATAGTAGAAGAAGAAGAGTTGGTAGATGCAGGAACTAGCTGGTGGAACATAAGCTGCCAGGCTTACCCAGGAGGAGACAAGCACAGAGACCTTCTAATGGTCTGACTGGTAGTACAGACCCCCTAGAGCAAAACTTCTGATTCCTTTGTAGGAAGGGGATGGAGGGATTGCCCAAAACATCGAAGCAGGTTGAGGTGGAAGCCACTGGGACTTCAATCATTTCTGCCCAAGCCACCCAGGGCACCTGAACCTCAGGCCCATCTTCTATCTGCAGGCACCCGATGCTCAGGCATGAGTCTGGTGCCGGGTCTCTGAGTCTGACCCACAATGTGAGACATGGTGGAAAAGAGGACAGAGGCACTGTGGGGGAGCCCTGGGTTGAGCAGTGGGAAGGAAAGCAGTGAGGTAGATTTGGGGCTCCATCCACCCAACTGACTCAGCTCCCCAGGCTGTGTCCAGCTCTGCCCAAGAGCCCTGATGGGCTTCTGCCTCCTCCAGGGAGCTCCAGCAATGGGCCATCAGGAGATGCCAGAGGGAAGGAAGTGCTTGTTCCCCAGGGCTGGGTGGCCACCTCTTGCGAGGGGACCGATGGCCAAGCCACACCTGAAACACATACTGCACTGTGGTGCTTGGAGCAGGCAAACAGGAACAGCACCAAAAAGCAGAAGCCAGCTAATGAGGTGAGCTGCTTGGGATTTCTGGCGGTGTCCAAAGCCAGCCACGCAATCAGGCCTCCCAGGAGGGCCACCCACAGCAGCCTGCAAAGGAAATTCCAGACGGTCACAGAGAGGATGTCCCCATGTGGAGAGCAGCTCATGAAGGGTAGGAGCTAATTGTGCAGGAGATGCCACCGTAAGGTCCATCCATCTGATGGAACCTGGGGCTCGGACACAAACGAGGGGCGTGAAAAGCCATCACGGCACTGAGACAGAGTAGCAAGACATTTCTGCCATGGCTTTTATGTGGTTTCCAGATTGGGCCATGCCTCGTCATTCGTGAGGTGCCTGCATGGCACTAGGCATGTGGCCAAGGCCACTGGCTGTCGGTTGCACCAGCCCAGCTCTGGTGGAGCAGCCACAGGACAGGGGATGGGGCACTGGGAGGGATGTGTCCCTGCCCTTTCCTGACTCACCATTTCAGCCACGGCCAGGATTTATGGAAGCATTTCCAAACGGGGCTCAGGAGCGACACCACCTTGGCCCCAAAGTGCTTCTTGAAGAGACTCCAGCAGATGAAGAAGACAACCACAGCAGTCAAGACAACCAAGGCAAGGGCTCGCTGGAAGTTGAGCCAACAGGCCGCAATAAAGTAGCACAGGTAGGCTGGAGAAGGCATGTTGGAGGTCAGAACCACCAGCGCCACAGCATCACAGATTAATAACGCTAATGGGGCCAACAATGAGGTTTATTTTATCCAAATGTCCTTCCCCAGCCACCCTTGAGGCTCCCATCTGTGTGCGGGGAGGACTTTGGGAGCACCATCCCTGCAGCCAGGTCACTGGTGACAGCAGCTCGGCTGACTGAGGGCACATGGAGCAAGCAGTAGAGACCCAGCAAATCCCTTGGGTAGGTGAAGAAAGGGGAGGAGGACAGGGAGGTGCTGGCAGCCCTCACAGACAGGAGTGGTGGGGTGAGGAGGAGGTAGGCAGTGGGGCTGGTGAGAGCAGATACAACCTCCACACTGTACCCAGTGCTTGGGGACGGGGGGCACAGCCAGTCAAAGGGACGCGGAGATGGAGTCTCAGTGCTGGGAAGTCCTCACCTACTCCGAGGAACCCCAGGACAACCATTCTCAACACCTTGGCATGAGCCTTGCAGAAGCGCTTTGCCTTGGATGCCGGCTGCAGGGCCTTCCTGGGGAGAGTCGCATGCCAGAGACATGAGAAGTGCAGAAGACGGATCCTGGAGATCAACCCAACGCAACCCATGGTCATGACTGTGTCTCCCAGAGGGTGCCTGTGGCAGTGGCACGGTGGTGTAGGTGTGCTGTGGCCTCTAGCAGCTCTGCTGCTGGCTCCCGGGAGGAGCGAGCTGGCCCATTATGGCAGGGGAGACCCCGCTATGCAGACCAGCACCTGGGGCACCACCAGCAGAGTCCTGCTCTCGGTGGCTGCTATGGGGACAGGGACCTGCCACTGGCACCCTCCAAAGCCATATGGAGCCAACAGGCACTGTGTTTCCGATGTGGCCAGTATGACCCTGCTCCGCTCCCAGATCAGTTCCTTGCAAGCCTGGCTTGGCTCCAGGAGAAGTGGTGGCCCCAGGATTGCAGACTTGCTATGACCACTGGAAATACCCTACACACACGTATCTCCAGGGGTTATCCTACCTGCAGTAGGAGGAGAATCTCCCTTTTCCTTCTCCTCTCCTCTCCTCCTTACTCTCACCACACGGACCATCACGTTCCTCACAGAGTTTCTCCTCCCCCTGGAAAACACGAGAGCACGATGAATCACTGAATCGCAGAATGTTAGAGATTGGAAGGGACCTCGAAAGATCATCCAGTCCAATCCCCCTGCCGGAGCAGGAACACCTAGAGAGCAGCTCCTGCTCCCTGTCTGGAGGTGCTGTGGTTTTGGCAGGTGGGTTTGGTTCGGTAGCAGGGGAGGGGACACAGTGATGGCTCCTGCTAATGTTCCCCCAGCTCCAAGTTTGTTTAGTAGCTGCTGGGGGGAGCACTGCCGAGCTGGTCCCTGCGAGAAACTGCTGGAAGCTTCCCCAGCTCCAGGCTGGACCCGCCCCGGCCAGGGCTGAGCCCATCAGTGCCCCTGCCAATGGCACATTGAGGAGGGGGCACAGCGCAGGGAGCGGCGGGGCCCAGCCCAGGTGATTCATCAGCCAGCGGCCTCC
>NW_010136025.1:0-6973 GCF_000699245.1 Pterocles gutturalis | reverse complement strand
GGTGGCAGCGCGCAGGGGACTGAGGGGTGGGAGCACACGGGACACCGGGCACAGGACACCAGGACACTACGGGACACCAGGGATGGCAGCACGCGGGGGACATGGGACACTGTGGGATGGCAGCACACGGGGGGACACAGGACACTACGGGACACAGGACATTAGGGATGGCAGCACGCAGGGGACACGGCACACCAGAGATGGCAGCACATGGGGGACATGGGACACCAGGGATTGCAGCACATGGGGGACACGGGACACAGAGGAATGGAAGCACACAGGGGACGCAGGAGATAGGGATGGCAGCACACAGGAGCAGACCTATGGGACACTGCACCCGGGACACCAGGGACTATGGGGGTGACAGCACATGGGACACCAGGCACCCCCAGCTCCAGACACATGGGACACTGGGTACCCAGTACACTGGGCACATGGGACAACAGGCAGCCCCAGGGACACAGGATACCTGGCATTGCCACCACAGGGCACATGGGACAGAAGGCATATGAGACACTGGTGGCTTAAGTGACACACAGCACAGTGGAGGACACAGGGGACATGGGCCATGGCAGGGAGAGGACACAGGACACGGGGAAGGATGGCACAAGGGACACAGGGCACTAGGGCTGGCAGCATCCAGGGGACATGCCACCCACCAGGTGTGACAAACCACTGGCCCCACTGCCACCAGGCAAGTGACACCGTGCACGGAGGCTGCTGTGGCTTCGTCCAGCGTTTGCAACGCAAACCTGCAGCTCTTCCTGCTTGGCTCCATGTTGGCACTTGCACCTGGACCTTGGACTCTGGCACTGGGACAGAAATGTCACCTCCCCTGTCCACAGGCCACCCCACACCTGGCCCTGGCTCCTAACAAGCCAAAGGAGCAGCTGAAGTGACCCACAGAGGACATCAAGAGCAGCAAGGGGAAAACAGGGAGAAAATCAGCCTCAAATCAGCAATTCTCAAATGTTTCGTGGTGATTCATACTGGGTTGGGGTGGGGGTTTTTTTGCTTTTGTTTTAGGTTGGGTTTTTTGTTTGTGTGGGCATTTTTTGTTGGGTTTTGGGTTGTTTGGGTTTTTTGTTGGGTTTTTGTTTGGGTTTCCTTTTGTTTGTTTTAAATAGAGACTGACTTATCAGGGGAAAGCTGCCTGCAAACACCCTTAGCTCAGGCTACTCAGATCATTCCAACACAGAAGCTGAAGGTCACTCCCATCTCAAAGCCTTTCTTTTTATGAAGGGAAATAAATATGCCAAAGTCTCCCAACAAATCACTCCAGAGAAGTTGCACTCCCAATCTTGATCTTTATTCGTTACAGTTTCATGGGGGATACCGTTTTGCTTCTAGATCTTGTTGAAAGCAGCAATGTCAACACTCTGCACCTGCAACGGAACAAAAACCAGCAGGGAGGTCACTAAGGTGTTTTCAGACATAGAATCATGGTTTGGGTTGGAAGGCACCTTAAAGATCATCGAGTTCCAAACCCCCTGCCGTGGGCAGGGACACCCTCCCCATGCTGAGGAATAGTAAGAATAAAAACTATAGAATTATTTTTCCCACTGAGGATAAGAAAATAAGTTTCCCTGCTATAATTCTTATTTGGCTTTAGACTCTAGTAAAAAGAACATGACACAAAGCTCTTACGAAACCAAGAACTCACTTTGAGAAACTGTTTAGAGTAAATTTTTCACCTAGTTGTAAATAATTATTGCACCAATGAACTGCATTGGTGATGTAAACTGACAAAAACCAAAAAGTCTCCTTCGGAGTGAGCAGTTAAATCTGAAAAAAGTAACATTAAAAAGTTGTCCATCAAATGAAATCCACAGCAACGTGATACACTGAGAAAAATGATATTTATAGCTTTAAATATTTAATAAACTCTGTTCAAGCTATAAAAAAAAATGTACTCAACATGAATGCAATCCAAACTGAAAAGTTTAAAGAACTCAAAGCAATTTCCTGAATTTCAAGCAGAAGAACTCATTAAACTTCTAGAAATCGATTCAAAACTGAATCTAATTGTGCAGTTTTCGGCACAGTGCCTGCTCGTTTGGGAGACAGGATGGGGCTGGATGAGCAGCAAGAGCCGGTAAAATGGTTCTACTAAATATCTGCAAGACATCTGCATCAGCCAGCCTTAAACCTTAAAAAAAAATATTTAAATATACAAGTGTCTCAGCAGGCAGACACCATGAATTCCATGTGGTTTTCTTTTAAAAAAGTCCAATTTTGCCAAAATCTGCAAATGAAACTTAGTTAAAAATGATCCCACAGGTCAGGCATCACCCAGCATTACGCAGCTTGTTGAAAAAAAAACAACTTACGTAGTCTTCAAACTTGGTGATCTCCTCCTCCAGGATGTCTGTTCCAACTTTGTCATCCTCCACTACGCACTGGATTTGGAGCTTTTTAATACCGTAACCTACTGGGACCAATTTGGAGGCTCCCCACACCAGCCCATCCATTTGGATGGACCGGACACATTCCTCCATCTTCACCATGTCAGTTTCATCATCCCACTGGAAAAGCATGAAGTACGAATTTTAGTGTTTTCCTAGAAATCACCATTAGGCCCCAAGAGGTACCCAGTGACTTAAACACAACACCTCTCAGGAGATTTCAGATGATCCAAGTTGCTCTTTCTTTCTGGTTTTCACCAGAATTAGCTGATGGGTTAAGCCAAGCTAAAATCTGACTTTGCAGCATGTTGTTTTGATTCTACCTAGAGGCACCGCAGATGCGAGGAGGATTCTTCCTGCAGCAACACAACTGCTTTGGAGGGCTTGCTTTAAAGTGATTTTTACCAAGAGCATCTCTCTGAGCACCACCCAGCCTGAAATTTTTGTTCTACCGTAACAATTTTACAAAGACAGATTTATTCCTAACTTGGGGTGTTTATTATCTGCTTTTTCTTCAAAGAAAAGGGCTGGTCCTGGTCAGCGGAACCTCAGATAACAGCCTGCACTTGTCATGGTGCAAGGAACAGGGCAGCAGCGCAAAAGCTACGGATCCCAGTTGGAATATCCCACCTCGCTCTGACCCCTTGGTTGGAAATCACAGAATGGTTTGGGTTGGAAGGGACCTTAAAGATTGTCAAGTTCCAACCCCCCTGCCATGGGCAGGGACATCTCCCACTAGCCCAGGTTGCCCAAAGCCTCATCCAGCCTGGCCTTGAACACCTCCAGGGATGGGGCATCCACAGCTTCTTGGTCCAATGTCTCACCACCCTCACAGTGAGGAATTTCTTCCTAATGTCTAATCTGTATCTCCCCTCTTTCAGCTTAAAACCATTCCCCTTCATCCTATCCCTCCACTCCCTGATCAAGAGTGCCTCCCCATCGGTCAGGTTCCATCTGCAGGTCCTATCTTCACCAATCCACTTGGATGTGCAAGTGAGATGATTTACACCCTCTTGCAGCACAATACGTACTGACTCAGGAGCCCCCCCACTTCAGTTACTCACTGGTTTCACATCCAGAAGGATAGAAGACTTGGCAATAAGACCCGGTTTCTTGGCCTTCTTCTCTGCGTACTGACGCAGCCTCTCCTCCCGGACTTTGGCAGCTTCTTGGTCTTCCTCTTCATCGTCACTACCAAAAAGGTCAATGTCATCATCGTCATCATCCTCTCCAGCAGCTGGCTCAACTTTCTTTGCCGGTGAAGCAGATGGGAGCTCCACTTTCTTGGAGGGAACGCTGAATGGTTCCACCTTCTTCGATGGGGTGACGTGTTCAAGTTTGCGTGAAAGAAAAAGGGAAGAAAATTAACCCGAATCAGAGCAGTGCTCAGGAGCAGGTCAGGAACAGAAGTCTACATTGCTCAAGACAGTGAACGTGGCCCACACCATGTGATTTGCATGAAGAATCACCTATTGGCCATCAAAATTTGACATTTGACAATCAGACATCAAAATTTGACCAGATGGACCTTTAAAACAGCCCAGCATGGCCGTACTTAGAACAAAAAACACCACGTAGCAAAGAGCTGATCCTTTTCCGAAGGGCTTGGGATATCTAGACTGTAAGAGTGGGACAGCAGTTGGGAATGCAACCAAACACCTTCCCCTAGCATGAGGAGTGGCCCACGCATTCTGTAAGTTACTGCAGAGACCACCAGCACCACTGGTAGCATGTATTCCAACCTACGACGAGAATTGATCAAGTTCTCCCAAGCTGAAATTTCTACTGTAGCTTCTTTGCTGGTCTTAGGGCAGAACACTCCTCTCTACTTTTTGGGAAAGACAATGATGCAAGCTGCCAAAACTCCTGGAAAAGCTGCAACAAAGCATCTCTCCATCTTCAGCCAGCCAGAAGACTTCTGAAATAACCTGGCACTTCGTGACCATGAAGTGTTCAAGAACAGCATTTTGCCAAGGCTCACCTGGGTTGGAGGAACTGGTGAGGGCTGGTGGGAGGTAGATGACTTTTCCAGAGCATTCAGGCGGCTTTCCAACTTGAAGATGGCCATCTGAAGGTCTGCAACAACTGCAGGAAGATGGGATGGGGGTGGGAGAGAACTTTATATCTTGTAGGCTCTGCATCAGCTCTCAAATCAGGACAAATTGGCTTCTGTTCAAAGTGGCTTTAAGAAAAACACCAGTTGCCCCAGTCAGAGGGAAACATGCAAATCTCTGATCAGGACACTGGCATGTGCTCATCTGATGACAAAGTCAGTAAAGGATACACCCCCCAAAAGCAGGACCCCCATCCAGCTTTGCTTTCATGCCAGAAGATTCTCCTACTTACCACTGCGAAGGTTTTGATTTTCTACCTCCAGGTGAGAAATTCTGGACAGGACTTCATTTTGGTCACCAGCAGGTCCAGAAGAGGTTGTGCTCGTGCTCTGCAACAAGGAAAAAGGAGATGAAACAAATCTGTTCATCTATTCCCCAAGCTCTGTGGTTCAGCGAAACAAAGCAGAGTCATGTCTTCAGGGAAGAAAAAAATTTGAGAGCTAATCTAAGACCAAGGAGATTTTCTCTAAAGGTTCTATGAAAAAGAATATAATAGCTCTACAGAATGAAGTATGAAACATATCTCAAGAAATTTCATCTGGCACTGATAAGCAAAGGATAAAATTCTTTGCGGTCTTAGATTGCAGACTGCCACTAAACACCCAAAAGGTTTTGAAAGTTTCATGCTGAGCCCCTTAAATGAGGCAGCTGGTCTCCCCTCACAGACAAACCGAGGCACAGAACACAGACCTGTCTAATGTCACGCAGCGAGTCACCGTGAAAGCTGAAAAAAGATCCCAGCATTTCTATATTCCCACTTTCCCCACTCCAGCCTTTAATTCCTCTCAAAACAACTTAAACCTAGTTTAACACATCCCGAGGGAGAAATAATACCCATCCAGCTTCAGAAGTATTTAACAGCAAAAAAGACCTTTTTTTTTTTAAGGAGGTCCTTATCTAAAAATTCAAATCAGCAAAGAAAATAACAGGCCTTCACGCTTTAAATGTCTTTTATAACTGCATAAAATAGAGAAAATAATGTCTATTCTTTCAAGTGCACCCTGCATATAATTATAACGTCGTTCTCAGTTGTAGTTGACATGCTTCCGAGATTCCAGCAGTCGTTTAAAATGGAGAGAGGGAAATACAAGGGTTAATATGAAGAATGTGGCACAAGGAAGACAGATCTGGGAGATGCCTGGTCCTGGGAGACTCAGTGCGAGCTTCTCCTAGCAGGAAGGTCAAAGAGACCCTTCTGCAACCACCCAAGAAGGGGCAGGGGCCAGATGTCAGAAGCGCTGTGAAATTGATCTCCGATGCAGCTTTTGCAGGCTCAGTAACATGAGCGGAGATGTGCAGTCCTTAGACACCAATCTTATTATACAGGGTGAGCTACGACCACATGCCGAAGGATCAATGTTTCTGATGGTAAGGAAGGAGAATTTGGTCCATCTCTCCAAGGCAGAGGTCTCCTTGCCCTCCAACGTCCTCTCAAATCACACAACCCATCCATGCACCCGTTGACTTACAGTTGAGCGGCCCGCCTGCCTCTTGGGACGGGCAGAAGGAGCTTCTTTACTACGAGGAACTGTCTTCTGCTGCAAAGGGCAAAAAGTTTGGAGGATGTTTGGTTCAATGTGGAAGATAGAAAAGGATTTTACTCACGCTGGAAGAGTGCAGGAAGCAAAACACATGCAGGAAAAAATCATCAAGCAACGAGATACAGCCTCACACCAACTTCACACCGAACAAAGCCTGCATGGAAATATTTATCCGTGAACTCTGCCATCTTCTCATTAAACATCTCAGTGCCTGCAGAAAGGTTGTGCAGCTGGGTGGCAGAACTAGACTGAGATGGTAAAAAATCAGAGGTGCCGCAGGTACATGCGGTACACAGCCCAGTATCAGCTGGTTTTCCTCTCATTAGATAAAATCTGACAGATGCAGAAACACACGCAAAGTTACCAAGACTCTTAATTAAAAGTCCCTAATTACCACTAATGCATCTCTCCTAGAGAGGAGTAAAGCAACACAGCATCGATCTGCACTAAAACCCTGATGACACCCCTGCACAGGCTTCCATCCTCACATGGACCACCGAGAACAGAGCCCACAGCAGGCTCATCCTTAGCCTTACCACACCAAAGACAAAAATTAAAGCTCAGATTTACTCATTGCCTGACCTCTTCCTGTTCTAGTTACACCATCAGGGCCAAGGTCTAAGTTAAATCAGTGAAAAGTGAATTCAGGTAATAGTCACATCCATCCCCATCCCTTGAAAAAACATTTTTGTTTTGACTCATGATCCAACATGGGAGCTGTGTCACCTGCAAAGAGACACACAGATGGGTTTGCGGTTTGTTTGTTTTGGTTTTTTTTTCCAAAAGCAGCCTGCTGATTCAGCTAAGCAGCAAGCACTGCAAATATTTGGTGGTTTGAAGCCTGAGTCAAATTTAAAGCCAAACGCTGAAACATTCAGAGTCACAGAATCAGAGAACGGTTTGGGTTGGAATG
>NW_010136024.1:393-17825 GCF_000699245.1 Pterocles gutturalis | reverse complement strand
TGGACCAAAGGGGTTCCCATGCCCCAAATCCAGCCCTGGAGCATGTCGCCTGATACCTCCATGGCCCCAGGTCCACAGCAGGCAGAACCCCTCCTTTTACTGGTTCCCACTTCCCTTTGCAGTGTCTGACTCATCCCATAACCTGGGAATTTGAAGCCTTTCGCTCCCACTGCAGAGCAGCACCCTGGCAGCGGTTCGGGGCCATGGAGCTGCCATTCCCTCCTCTTCCTCACCAGCCTCGCAGCCGGCTCCCTGGGCTCCCTACCTGCTTTCTATTCCTCTTTCTCATGGAGAAGCAGCAATTATCACATCACTGCCATTGCTCCCTGCATCCCGACGCCCTCGAGGTGCCCGCTGTCGGCAGAGCAGCGACGGTTGGCACTGCCAGCCTGGGGAAGGTCCCTGGGCACAGAGACTGTTTAGGAGGACAATATAGAGGAAAAAATTCAGATTCACGTCTGCTTCTCTCTTTTCCATGCAAGGAAGCACACAGGAGCCGTGGGCTGAGTCACAAAAGCCGTAATAATCCCTCCTGCATAAGCTGGAGCGTGTGGCCGGCTCCTTCCCAGGGATTCAGCAAACCCAGAGATCCCTGGAGAGCAGGAGCACGAGACAGCGCTGGAGGCTGCCGCAGTGTCCCGTAGCCCTGGTGTTGCTTGCTCAGCTCCGGGATGAAGGGAATAGCGAAGCGCTGAAGGTGAGCAAAGGGCAGCCGCGTCCCAGTTTGCCAGGCTGCGGCAAGTTCAAGGCGATGAGCAAAATCCCCGACCAGCGCATCACTCTCCCCGTTATCCCAGAGGCTTTGATGAGCTAACAAGCCAGCCAGCAAGTCCCAGGCTAATTCACAGCCAGAGAGGTCCTGAGGATGCATTTAATGGGGAATGATTTTCATGGCAGAAAGCAGAATGTGGCGTTAGATAAGAAAACTCACAAGCGAGGGCAGAGCAACGCTGGGAAGGCGTCGGAGCCTGAGCATCCCGCCAGGGCTGGGGAAGCTCCCAGAGCTTTTCATGCTGTTCCTCATGATCGACAGCTCCGTGAGATAATAACGAGAACCTCTCCGGGGATGAGGCTGTCACTCTGTCTCGGTGGCCCTGGCTGTGTCAGGCTGCAGATCCCTTCTCTCCCGTTTGCTTCTCACCCTCAGCAGAAACAGGGCCAAACCTCCGGTTCAGGATACAGATAGAGCTGCAGGGGTGGACAGTATTTTTCCAGAAACAATGCCGCTGGGTGGCTCCAAAGCCTGGCTTCTCTTGGCTGGACTAGTCCAGCCTCAAAATACAGCCCATGTTGTCTGTCCTCTTTGTGTTCCTTCTCCATGGACCAATTCTCTATTGTCCAACTAGGAACAAGTCAGTAAATTAAGCTGTTGAGGAGGGACCTGATTTGGTGGAGCCTGTGTCTACCACACTCGTTGCAGAAGTATTTCTTTTCCTAAAGCGGACCGTTTTCACCCAGACAATGCTCAGCTGTCACACTTGCTCTGAGTGAGGGTGACTTCATTGTCTGATGGACCTTTAAGCTGTGGCTGAGCAGAATGGGAACTGGAGCAGGATGAGATCAGTTGTAACATCTGAACCCAACAAATCTCCATCTTCTGGGAGAAACAAAAGAGAAGTGACTTTCCAGGCAATTTTCACCTTAGCCCATCTTCCCCGATTTAACAGGTACACTTAGCACTGATTGACACGGAGAAATTACTCCTTCAGCTGCAGATCTGAGGTCTAATTAAGACTATTTGTACTACTTTAAGGGCCAAATCCTGATCTGTGCAAGCAGTGTAAATCGTTCCTGGTTTCAGCAACGATTTCCCCATTTCACCAGGTCCAGTGACGTGGTGGCTGCAGGGGACGGTCAGAGCTGGGCTGGCTCTGATCTGAGCTCACCTGCCTGGGAGGGTCCCGCTGACACCAAAGAAAATCTCTGGGGTAAGCTGGAGAATCAGGCCCATATTTTCATGCAAATGTGAAACATTCATGATATTTAATGCCTATTTATAACAATTCCAGAACTTAATTCTACTTAACCCGTCTTTGGTG
This sequence comes from Pterocles gutturalis, assembly GCF_000699245.1. Taxonomy (NCBI): domain Eukaryota; kingdom Metazoa; phylum Chordata; class Aves; order Pterocliformes; family Pteroclidae; genus Pterocles; species Pterocles gutturalis. Next base: position 15,786 of record NW_010136024.1, on the reverse strand, counting down.
TTTGACACATGAAATCCGTGAGTCAGAGGACTATATATGGAGCTGTCAAAACTTTCTTTTTTCCCTCCTCTAAAAGCCTGGATTAAATCATAATCTAACTCCCATCAGCTCCAGCAGCAGCGCTGGGAGGAGCAGGACGATGCTGACAACCTCTAAGGCAGCTGGTGATGGGGAAAGATCTTCCCAGCAGAGCAGCCCGATGGCAAAACCCTCCAGAAGAGCTCCTGAATTCAGACACACGCTGGGTCCATCTTTGCTGAACTGTCATCCCACCGACCTGGAGTGAGACCTTGGCCTCATGGTGCCACCGTGCCAAGGCTTGGCTTGGGAATGGCCTCCCATCAGCACGTTCTCTACCCAGGTTTTTGTTTCTTTCCTCCGATGAATGGTTCATAGAATCACAGAATGGTTTGGGTTGGGAGGGACCTTAAAGATCATTGAGTTCCTGCCATGGGCAGGGACACCTCCCACTAGCCCAGGTTGCCCAAAGCCTCATCCAGCCTGGCCTTGAACCCCTCCAGGGATGGGGCATCCCCAGCTGCTCTGGGCAACCTGGGCCAGTGAACAGTTGTCTTCATATGTGCATGAACCATCCAAGCCTTCAATGGGCAGGACCAGTTTTGATCGTAAAAGCGTTGCAAACACACTGAGAGTTGTAGATCTGCAGCCTTTTGCAGTTGGCCTGAGTTTTGCCCCACGTTCCTCTTCCAGAAAATATTACTTTCAAAATACGCGCCGTCTAGTCCTCAAACGCTGAGCCGTTCTCTCCCCACATGACACCACTTCTTCTTGCCTGCCCTTCCTCGGCACGCAGCTTTTGGGAGAGCATGCCCAGCATCTGAAACAACATTGCAAACTGCTGATGCTGTTTTCCTTATTTAACACTTAAAATCTCAACAAAATCTGAGACAAACGCGCCAGGCACTCTGCAAGCATGCAGAAGGACACCCTTCCCACGCTGAAGGTTTACGGGGGAAAAAGAACAAGTGCGTATCCATCATTAGAGATGACAAAAGAGCACCAAAGCAGCTGGTTTCACCTCTGGTTTTGTTTTTCTTGAGAGCCCACGAGTCAGCAGCAATGGCTCTAGGCAGCAGGATGGAGGAGAGATGTGTCTGCACGGGCACATGGCTCCGAGCTTCAGGAGTAATTGGTGTGAAGTAAGGGCAGAGGAGGCTGCTTGCTGCCTCTCGCTTACAGCTGTAGCTCCTCTTCACTCGAAGAGGAAATTGTCATCAGAATTTCCTGCAGATGGGATTCTTCTGAATTGCGGACACCAAGAGAAATGTGCTTTCCAGCAGCGAGCTGACTCCTTCGTGGCATTATTTGGTATTTTTTAAAGGGTCATTTTAGGAGCAAGTTCTCCAGACCTTGACTTTAAGGGAAAGTAAAACTCTTTTCCACCGCAGGCTCAGCCCCTCCGGCGGAGCCTAATAACACGGATTTGCTTCATCCCTGTGTGAACCGACAGCCGCCTTTGGCCGCAGCAGGTACGCGGCGCTGAATTACCGCTCAAAGGCTGCCGCCGCAGGGGGGAAAACGCAGCAGCAAAATAGCTGAGGATGCACTGCCGTCTGAAAGAGAGAAAAAACCTCCGAAAATGTCACTGGCCTGAGGTCAAACCTGGCACGCAGCAAGCACTGGGACTCTGCGGGAGGATTTTAGCTAGAGTGAGAGAAGAGAACAGAGGGCTCAAGGACAAGCTGCTGTCACACGGGGTCTTGCCTGATCGGGAATGGAGATTTGTTTTTTTTTTTGCCTGTGATTTAGGCAAAGCCACAGTTTTGGAGAGACACAGCCATTTTACAGCACCAAACCCAGGCAGGAGGTAGTCCTGCTCAGGGGTGGGAAATGCAACCCACCAGCTCCGAAGGTCCAATGGGCCATGGCCAAGCCGAGCTCATAAATCACCACCGTGACCTCCCAGATCCCATTCTTCCCCGGGGAAATCTGCTGGCAGATCTAGACGCCGGGCTGGAAACCCTCTGTGCCAGATCAAGCTTGGGAGCTGGGTGGGAGGGTGATTTGTGGCTGAGAAAGCCGGGGGGAGCCCCTTCCCCGTGCCCCCCAGGGGCTCCCCGTCAGCTCTGGGCAGAGCTGGGCTCACGGGAGGGAGCAGCAGGTACCGCCTGGTTTAGAGGAGCTATTTCCAATTAATCATTCCCAATTAGCATCCCGTGCAATGCTCTCGATCAGGACTAAGCACACCTTGTGAGCTGAACACGCTCTGCAAGTGGCTTAAGGCAACTGAGGATTTGCCTGTGTGAGATCACTCAGGGAAACTATTTTGAATTAACATTTAAAGGCAATTAATTAAACTGCTGTATGGGTGTTCTGCACCATCTGCAGTCACTTCATCTTCTTTCACTTTTCCAAATCAAATGAAAGCTACTTGATCTCTGGGTTGGGCACAAGAGGAAAGTATCCTGGGGGAGCCCACAAGCCCTGAGGAAAGCAGGACAACAGAAATAAATAAGCCTGGAGGAACAGCACCCCAGGTCCAGTCTGGTTTGGTGTCAGTGTGGACAGTCGCAGACCTTTCTGTCTCCCCAGTTTTGGATTTATGGGAGAGGTTTGGGCACTCTTGGGTGTCCCCTTCCACCGGCAATAGCTGCACCAGGAAAGAAACTGGGTGCACCAACCCCAGCAAGCAGGTGCGTGGGACGAGGCAAAGCACGAACCTCCCCGGAGAAGAGTCAGCCCAGCAAAGCCACCTGAAGCCTTTTTATTTGATTTAGGACACGTCTTCTAGCAATTACCCCATCTTGGTCCTGCCATTTTTTCTGAAGCGGAATTTCAGAGCAGCTCACACCCAGAATAGCCACTTTCCCAGCCTGCCGCCAGCACCGCAGCCCTTCTCCAGGGAAGGAACAGATTGTTCAGAACAGTCTGGTCCATTTGCCATTTCTACGAGCTGGCTGGATTTGCTGTTTATTGCCACTCACTCAGCAACTGATCTTTTGCAAAATCACAGCTATCGGTTGCCTCCCCTGCCGCCAGCCATTGCTTCATGCCCCTCGCCGCCGGTCCGAGGCTCTACAAGGGACATGGTCTGATTTTTGTAGCAGGCAGTTGTTACTCAAGAGTTGATTTAAAGCTTTAAAAAACCAAAATCCCCAGGGTTTGGGCTGCATATTTCTCTGAGTGGAAATCTAAAGCGGCTCCCACAGAAATGCAGAGGTGAAACTCATCAAAGTTGGGTTATAATGAGTCCTCCTGGGTGTGTTAGCATGCGGTTCGGGGGCTGGTTCAAAAGGAAGCTGCACAGCTCGGAGATGGATCAGAAAAGAGCTCGTTTCTAACCCTGCTGCTGATGGCGATTTGCCGTGGGTCAGGCGTGCAGGAGCTGTCACCCCACCAGCCAGGAGCATCCTGTCCCGCCAGCCGCCAGCGGTCCCTGTCTTTCCCAGTGATACCTCCCTGGGCAGGTGGAGGCAGGGTGGCAGGAATACAGGGATACAGGGATACAGGGATGCAGGGATGCAGGGTTGTGGAGGCAGGGTGGCAGGAATACAGAGGGATACAGGGATGCAGGGATGAAGGGATGAAGGGATGAAGGGTTACAGGGATGTGGGGAAACAGGGATGCAGGGATGAAGAGATGAAGGGATGGATGAATGCAGGGATGAAGGGATGAAGGGATGAAGGGTTACAGGGATGTGGGGATGAAGGGATGCAGGGTTACAGGGATGAAGGGATGAAGGGTTACAGGAATGTGGGGATACAGGGATGCAGGGTTACAGGGATGCAGGGTTACAGGGATGCAGGGATGAAGGGATACAGGGATGCAGGGATGAAGGGATACAGGGATGTGGGGATACAGGGATGCAGGGTTACAGGGATGCAGGGATGCAGGGATGCAGGGATGCGGGGATACAGTGATGCAGGGATGTGGAGATGCAAGGATACAGGGGATACTGGGACGCAGGGATGCGGGGAGGCAAGGATACAGAGATGTAGGGGTGCAGGGATGCGGGGATTCAGGGATGCAGGGATGCAGTATGCAGGGATTCGGGGATGCAGTATGCAGGGATGCAGGGATGTAGCCATCCCCTGCTTGCTCGCTGCTCAGAGGGAGGAGAGGAGCAGGAGGCGGCAGAGCCATGCCAGTTGCTTGGCAACTCCCCTGCAAATCTCCATCCTGTCAGAAAACATTTTTTTCCAGGGATTCAGATGGGTTTCACAGGAGCAGAATCAGGCCTGGCTGATCAGGTGGTTTTAAGAAACCACACACCATCCCTGGCGGGTCTGCATATCCGCTTTGGCCAGGTCCCAGCCACGCAGCCAGGCGGCGGCTGTGAAATGCAGCTCCTGGTGGGTGCTGCACAGCGGGGAGGGGGGTGACAAGGCTTTCCAGGGCCCCTACATCCCCATTTCAGCCTCTGCTTCGGGGACCATGATGCTCTGCATCATCCACATCCAGTGGTCAAACCTGACCTGAAAATCCATCTTAGCTCTGCTGCGACTGCCCAGTGTCTGCAGTTTCCACTCTGTGTGCAGAGAGGAAGGAGAAGGATGATGCTCCAGGCTGCTCCCAGCATTTCACGGGGAACAGGGACAGGAGGGAGCAGGGGTCAGGCTGGGCTTGTGGGCGGAAATACAGCTGAAGAGACAAAGGGCAGGGCTGAGGGAGCACAAAATGGCCCAAATCACTGCCAAGCAGCCTGGATCCCTGCACCTCTCTGCATTTCTACTTTGCTCCGCCACCGCTTGCGTTTTCCACGGGAGATGCTCCTGGCTTTGTCACCTGTGAGCAGCAGGAGCCTGCGATGCTGGCAGCAGGTCCTGCAGGAGCCCAGCATCATGACACCATCCCAGAGAGGAAGGATGAGCCAGCCAGAGCTCCCATTAACCCCCTCCGTGCTCCGGCACAAGCTAACTTGTGTGGGAGCTGATGGGAGCTAATGAAGGGGGAATTTCCTCAAGGAAAACAAAATTATCTCAGCCTGAAAAGGCTTCTCTCTTCGAGATTTTTTGTTTAGGAACATGGCTGGAATTTTCCTCTCGGCTACAGTGAAACAACCCCTTCCTCTCCAGTGTGGGAGGGGAACTTGGCCCGCTGGCGTATGCCAAGTGTAGATTGGGATAATGATACACTGGATGGGTTTCTATAGATTCTCAGGTCACTCTGCAAACATGAATTAATCTCGACAACTCAGCTGCAAGGAAATGGAGGTTTTATTGTTCCTGGTTTAGAGGGAGGGAAACTGAGACCCAGGGAGCAAATGCTTTTTGCAAGGTTGCAGAGAAAACAAGCGATGGAGGCTGGGAGCGATCCCCAGCTCCCGAAAGCCTTTCCGCTTCTCGCCGCGCTGCAGAGCGCTCCTTCCCACACAAAACCATTCTGGAGCATCATTTTACACCAGCCCAAAATGTAACTCTCTTTTATATTTAGCTCCCAGGTTCTGTAAAGGGACGTTATATAACAGACCTCGAGTGTGGCATTTTATAATTTACCAGCTCAACTTGTGCTGCTTCTAGAAACCCGCCTGTGCTCAGCGCAGAGCCCTCTCCCATCTCCTTCTGCGCTGGCAAAATATCCCACCAGGCACCCATCTGCGGATGTAAAACCCCACAGGGTGCCATTCCCCTGGCCCCAGGCTGCCATGCCGTCTGTTAAGCAATCAGCTCTGTCCTCAGCTCCATTTTCCATTTGGAATTTTTTGCTCCTGCAAGAGGAGGAAAGGAGGGAGCTGGACATGCTGCTCTCGGAGGGCAGGCGCAGCCCTCACCGGTGGGAAATCCTCTTTTTGGCTGCAAAATGGTCCAAAAGGCTTTGAAATCCCTCTGGTGGAGGTGTGGATGGAGGGGACCCAGGAACCCCTACCCAGTTGGGCTCGGCTCTGCAGGGAGTCCCACCCATCCCTCCAGGAAAAATTGGTTTCCCCAAAACTGGGAGTGGGGGAGGCAACGCAGCCCAGCAGAGATGGCCCCTTGTGTCCCTCCTGCTCGGACCCCCAGGCACGCCAGGAGGGCTGTGGACCCCCATGCATTAGAAGCAGTGGTTTGTGCACCCCCCAGGGAGAAGAAACCCAACCCTAAAGCTCCAGCAGCTGCGCAGCATCTTTGACGCTCAGCGCTCCTGACAGCCTGTCTGCTCCTCTCTCGATCTGCCGCCCCGGCCCCCCACAAGAGCCCAACGCTCTGGGAAGGCTCTGTGTCACCGCACACACTCGTCCCCACACGTGTCCTCTTTCTTTGGCTGATGGTGAGTTAAGCACGGACCCACCGGAGCGGGAAGAACACGTTTCCTAATGGCAAGAGCTCAGCCTGCCCCTGCCGCCTGCAGCAAACCACTGCTGCTGGGCTCGGGAGAGAGATTTTCCAGCAGCTTTCTTTTTTTTTTCTATGAACTGTTGGAGAGTTTGGAAATCTGGGGTGTAAGGGCGAGGAGGGAAACACCAGGGTACCAGCTTTTAGCATCCAGCCCTGGTGGGTGCCAGCACCCAGCTGCAGAGAAGCATCGTGGGTTAAACCCCGCTGCAGGGCTGACACCTCCAAGGTGAGGGGATGCCGACAGGACCAACCCAACCGACAGCATTTCTGGATGAAATCCCTGCTTGCAGGCAGAGGAGAGAAGCCACATTTTCCAATACATGATTTCTGTGATAATATAACTAAACTGGAGCTCCCTGGAAGGTTTGCCATCAGCTCCCGTGCCTGGTGTGGATGAGCAGGGAGAGCTCATCCTGCTCCTCGCTTCCTTCTCCCCCCAAAAGCCGAGCACTGAACTCCCGGGTTATTGTCACCTTCAACATCTGCAACAAACAACAGAAAGGACTTGGCGTGTGACTCAGATTGAGAGGAGGAAATGACCATAAGCTTTGAATCCTGAGCTGAAAATACTGTTTGGCTAAAAATACTGCTTTACTAAAAATACTGTTTGACTAAAAATCCACATCCAGCCCATTTCGGTGCAGGAGTCCCTGCCCTGGGAGGTGAGTTTCAGTCCCATCACTGAATATCATCATCAAATGAGTGAAACAGAAGAGCATTAATTAATCGAGCAGCTGATGGCACACCATTTAAAGGCTGTGCTTGGGAGACCCTGGGAGCAGCGAGCGGAGGATTTAGAGCATCACTTCGTGGTCCCCCTGCAACCCCGGGGAGCTGGGGACACCCCACAGCCTGAAAGGCATTTCCAGCGCAGGACCAGTAAAAGCACAGGGATGCGCGGCCACCCAGCCTGGGCGTATTTGATAATTTCCATATTAATCAGAGCAAAATAAAAAACACCAAACAGAAACGAGCTCATCAGCTCGTCGGAAGGAGCGAGTCTGGATGGGACGGGGCAGGTCTAGCTGGGGCTGGGAAGAGACTGCAACGTGCACCCTTGGTAACAACGCATCATAAAAATATGTGCAGTCTTGATGAAAAATAATTCAATAAATTAATTAAAATGCATCTGCAGCTGGAGCAAAGAGCTGCTGGCTTCTAGCACCCTCCTCTGCAGACAGCAGTGGGGACAGACACACGAGGGAGGTGGACACCCAGGTCTAGAAAACATCATTTGAGCGACCAAAATTTAAAAGGGTGCAGGAAGAAAGAAAACGGAGGAGGCGGTGGCTGCCTGCCTTGCTTTCACCTGCTGCCCGTGCTTACGCTGTTGTTAAAACAGAGAGAGCGCCAGTGTCAGCCTGCGTGGAAAGCACAGTGATCACAAAGCAAATAAAGGTGGGAGACACACGTGCTCTGCCGTGACCGTCCCCATTTTTTTTTCACGGCTGCGATGGCATCTCGTCAGCAGGACAGGCTCCGCGATGGCCAGGACACGCGTCCCCTGGGCTCGTCCCCAGGCTCCTGCACAGCCCCCAGTGGCGAGCGGGTCTGGGGTCCAGCACACAGCTCGTGTGCCCCCGGGCTTGTCCTTGGCAGCTGTCCCCATGTCACCTGGCATGTGCCACGGCTTTCCTTCCTTGGCCGGGGAAGGGCAGCGACCTTGCTGCTGCTTTACAGCTCGTGTGTGCCAAATCGCAGCTATAAAAGGAAGAAAAAGTTCAGCTGAAAAATCTGGCTCACCTTTTTATAGAGGAATATGGGATCTGTCACATTCCAGCTGAAACCCTTCCAAAAAGCCAGGTGGGACTTTTTCTATATATAACTAAATAAAACCATTTCTTTTATATATTAAAAAAAAAAAAAAACCTCTGGCAACTATCCCATGCTGAGAAAGGCATTTAATTGGAGCCACACAAAAGGCAGCTGGTCTCACCAGCAACGGCACTTCTATCGCCACCAGAAAGCTTGACGCACGGATCCAAAATCCAGGATGAATGTCAGCTGTCAGGTCCCCAAGGCTCTCCGGTGACCTACATGCTACCGATAAAAAAATATCCCCAACATTTGTTTGAGGTGGCAGTGGGAGAAGTGGCAAAGGCAGGACGGCTCGGCAGAGGGGGGTCACCAAGGCGGGAGTGGGGGTGAAGCATCCCCCAGTGCCCAGAGTGAACCCCACTCCTGGGGACCTCGTGGGGTAAATCCATCGGTGCGTGGAGTCACCCAGGAGCAGCTCTCGTGGGTCCCTTCCTCACGCCATTAGAAAAGTTAAATTCACGGCAAGCTCAGCAGGGAGCGAAATCTCTGCAGAGAAGGCAAATGGTGTTGGAAAAGGAGGAAAAGTAGAGCCCAAGGGCTGGAGGCTGCGGAGGAGGAAACTGTGAGGGTGCGTGGGGCTTCCCTAACCCCCGGGAGGGTTTCTCTGTCTCTGGAGATGTTCCTGCCCTGCTCCGTCTGCAGATGCTCGTGGTTCAGGTGGAAGAACCTGGGAAGAGCTGGTTGTGTTGGGAAGAGCATGAGGAGGTACAAAGCAGAAGCTGTGATGGTTCAAGTTCTCATCAGATAAACTTTCAGGTGTGCACAAACTTTCACAAATGACTTTCTTTCTAAAATGAAAGTTTAATGCCAGCCCCTGTGCCCGGCTGGCTGACCCGGAGCCGATGCCCTGCTGGAGTCTCACCCGATCCCAGCCTTGCACGGGGCTGAATCTCCCCCGCTGCACAAACACGCGCAGGGCATTCTTGCTGCAAACGAGGCATCTGTTTGTAAAAGGCAAAAAAATCACGTGAAGTGAAACATGGAAGGAAAGAAGGGGAAAATCAAGTTCTCGGAACAAAAGTGGCGAGTTTCCAAGGCTCCCTTTTCTCCGCAGATGAATGTTCCTGACACTCCTGTCTCACCTGACAGCGTACACGTGTATGGAGGCATTTACGTAAAAGCCCCATTTACTGGCTAAACCCCATTATTGTGTGCACTACCGTTCACAGCCCTTGGATTTATCACCGCATCCAAACCCAAACAGTTGTGATTGATCACCAAAGGCACCCGGCCGGAGACCGGCGTGGGAGAGAGCCCGGCTCCATCGCGTTGGGTCTGTCTGTGCTGGGACCCAGTGGTGGGATTCCAGCCACCCAGAGGTGGGATTCCAGCAACCCAGGTCATGTTTGCTTTAAGCCAGCTCCCGCCAGCACCCAAATTGCTGTGGGTGCTGCGGTGAGCCCTGCACATCTTTCCATCGGCTGCATCCCGCAGTGTTTTGCGAGCTCGCTGATGTCCTGGAGATCTCCACGGCCACCGGGCTGAGGCCGCACATCCTCTCCAAGGGGTGCCACCAGGGGCTCTGCCCAGCTGAGGCTGCCCTGGACACAGAGGATAGAATGTCCCAGGAGAAAAGAGGGTTCCCTCGAGGCGCTCCAGGCATCCTCTAGATGTGGGTGCAGATCTGCGGGTCCGCTGAGCCGAGAACACAGCTCAGAGCAACTCAGGATGAGGATTTCAAATGAGTTAAATCAGTTTCATACTCGGTCCCTCAAGCAGATAATTACCATTAATTATACAGGCTTGAACTCTGCCTGCAATCTCTCGGGGACCCAGGAGATGCTGCTTTTGTAAGCAGCTGCGTCCCGAGGAGAGCCAGACCAGGACCCACCTGCCGTCACGGCTGCTGGAGACCTCGTCCTCCCTGTCACACCCTGTCCCAAGGGACACAGACGGCAGAGGATGCCCCAGGGCAAGGCAGCTGACCACAACAGCGTGCCCGAGCCGTGCAGACAAACCAGAAGGGAATCCAGGGATCAAAGGTGACTCCAGCCACGGATTCCTGTGGATCCGTCTGTACCAATTTTGGCACATCGTTATGTAAGAGCAGCCCGGCTCCTGAAAATCTGCCAAGCTCGCCAGCAGCAAGGAGGAGGTGAGAATAGAAACAAATAAATAAGCACACGTGGCAGCTACCTCCACTGCGGAGTCCGAAAGCCGTCAGCGCCATTGTTCTGGATTTTCAGGAGCGTAAGGGAAAACAAAGCCTGGATCAGCAAAGCCACTGCCCTCTGACCACCTGTGACCTGTCCCAGGGCTGGGAAGGCTTTGGTGCACCTGCAGGTGGGATTTCCCAGGGATTTCACCTGCATTTCAAAATCCCCAGTGGAGTCAGAGATCCCCAGGGTGCGTGAAAGCCGTCAGCGCCATTGTTCTGGATTTTCAGGAGCGTAAGGGAAAACAAAGCCTGGATCAGCAAAGCCACTGCCCTCTGACCACCTGTGACCTGTCCCAGGGCTGGGAAGGCTTTGGTGCACCTGCAGGTGGGATTTCCCAGGGATTTCACCTGCATTTCAAAATCCCCAGTGGAGTCAGAGATCCCCAGGGTGCGTGGCAGATCTCTGTCCCACTCCCTCTCTCATCTCATCTCCAGTGATGTGTCTCCCACCGGGGTCCACAGAGGCACAGCAGCCATTTGACCAAGATCAAATTCATCTTATTTCCACTTTCCCACTCCCCTGGTAGCCCTCTTGGTTCTCTTTTTTCATCAGTTTTAATTAGAGAAGCAGCTCATCCATGAAGCAGAGTTATGCTGGGGTAAAACCAGAGGAAGCACAGCAGCCAGCCGTGTCCCAGGACAACACGCATTTCTGGCCAACGCCATGAGGAACATCCACAAAGTGCTTTCTTCAAGCCAGGTGAAGCTGACAGTACACAAAAACGCCCCACTTACTCTCTCGGAGAAGCAGTTGCCTCTCCCCATCTTGCAGGGTCACCATGGGACAATTCACATCCCTCTGTAACCACATTCCGGCAGACCGAGGTGAGCCATGCAAAGAGCCGCTCTGCTCCCCACCGCTTTTCCTTTCGCACAGCGAAGAGAAAAGCCACATCACGCTTGCCCCACCATAAACCAGATGAAGAAGGGCTGGAAAGCCCTTTGCTGGATGTGTAGCACTGGCTGCCACATGCATTTTCCCCTTTTCCCCTCCATGAACGGCTCAGCTGATCTTTCTGGCCGGTTATGAAACTCGGGCTTTGGCGGAGCGTTGAGATTCCTGACCGAAGAGGGTAAGACGGGGGCTCCGCTCCTTGCCAAAGCAGCGTCAACTGATCCGCTACGGCTGTTCTCCACTTAAAGTAGGACAAAGCTTCCTTCAGCGCTGTTTCTCCTCTTTTTCTAAGAGACAGAGCAGACCTCCTCCAGGCTGGCCCAGGGATGCTCAACAGGGGCAGGACACATCAATCAACTCGTTCTCCAAATGGCTCTTGTGCCTGGTCCAGCCTCAAAACTCGGATTCCTATAAGAAACTCACTGAGAAGGTGGAATGAGCTGTGTTTTCTTAATCCATATAGCTATAGCAGGAAAATCCTATTGTGGTCACTGCTATATTAGGAAAAAAAAGCAAGTTAGGACATTTTTTTATATGAGAAGGATTTTATTGGTAGTATTTTTGCCAGGATGAACCTTCCAAAATGCACCAAGAGAACATTTTTCCATTTGAAAATACCTTTCATCAGAAACCCATGAAGTACATCGACTTTTACCAAAAAAAAAAAAAAAAAAAAAAGTAGGAAGGGAGGAATGGCAAATCACATTTCTCCCATGTGAAAATAGTCTGTCTCGAGATTTTTCAAGTGGAATCTTTTAACATTTTTATCAAAAATGTGATTTTAACAAACTTGAGATGGACTTGTCATTGCTGTTGACAGCTTCCGCTGGTGGGAGATCTCAGACGGAAACCAGCTGTTGAGACTGCGAAATGTTCAGCTCGGTGGAAATCAACTGGAAATCAAATTTGCTCTGGTGTGCAGGGTACACCAGCAAGAAGAGTGTAACAAAGTCTCCGGCAGGCATCCTGCTGCTGGCTGTCTGGGGACAGGCCTTCATTCAGCTCCTGCGCGTGGTCTGAGCCCTTGGTGAGCCCCAAGGCGAATCCGGCGGCTCCGGAGCAGCAGCCAGCCCCGAGCTCCTCGCCACGTCCCGCACGGCGCAGCCGCCCGCCTGCAGTTTGCAGGTTTTGCTGCTGGAGGGAGATTATTGCACTGTGTGTTTTGTAAATAAAATATGACACTAAGAAAACACCTGCCTGTGCGTCATCAGCTCCCTTCCAAACAGGACACAGACCTCTGCATCTTCAGGTCAGCCTCCTGGCGTGTTCCAGCTGCTCTTCTTTTGTCCGACAAATTGGCATCATCTACCCCCAAAACTCTGCGGCATCTGAAATCTGAGGGTCAGCAAAATGTTTTAGACATCAGAAGCAAGACGCATGCAGAAAAGCTTTATCTTGATTGTAATGCAAGGAAATCTAGCTGCAAACAGTAGGAGTTATGAGAACATTTAAATCCTGACTGTGTACTGAGTTAAGAAAAATAACATTTGACCCACGGGTCACCCGTTGGTTCTTGTTTCTGCGGTGTTTGAACAGCCCGTGTAGAGCTTTGTTTGAAATGTCCACAAACACATTGAATTTCACGGACTTTGCAAATGTGTAATCTGAGGCAAGGGGAAGTGTGGGCGACTCGCATTTCTTAGGATCCACCCACGTTCAGGGATAAAATAAGGAGTGTTTCATTATTATCTGCACATATCTACACGTACATATGTGTGTGTACACAGTGTCCATACGTATTACATTATACACACTGTCCATGTATGTGTGTGCATATATTATGTGTATATACATGTAGAACAATAACAAAATGCTCCTTATTTTCCTCCTGGAAGTAGGTGGGTATTCTATATATTCTATATATTTTTAAACACAGCCAGATTATGAGCAACCGTACAATAAACCAAGGGGCACACACACGAGAGGGTGAGGACTTTTTGAAAAGATATTTTGCAAGGAGTGTTACCAAAGCAGTGATTTATTTGTGGAATTTCAGGGAGGGAAGGAGGAAAAGACACAAAGGTCTCCGAGCTGTGAGCAAGATAAACCGTATATCATCATGCATTTAGCAAACAAGAATGCAAATTGTAGACAAATAGAAGGAAGGTGGGGAGGATATATGAGCCATAAGCTTCAAAATTATGGAATGCTTTGAGCCTGTGTGCAGAGTTTAAGGACAAAGGGATTTCCCTGATTGTTCCCACTCTGGAAATAAATCATTGTTGTGAGCAACACCGGAGAACAGAAATAGTTTCAGGATATTTATAACACCTTGGCTGGGTCCCTCTTCTAATCAGAGAAGCTGGTGTGGGGCGAGGTTTGTTATTCCCAGCAGAGAAAAGGTAGCTTATTAAAAAGATAATTTTGCGGTGGCATTTTAATATCTCTGGCTTGTCACGGAGCTTACTGCTGTTAAGTAAGGGTCCTTATTGTTTATGTTTGTGTAGCAAAAATGTAAATCTGAAAGACCCTTTGCAAAACCACAGCCTGCTCCGAACAGGACCGCAAGCCCTGGCAGCGGCTGTCGACACGCGGAGCTGCAGCACAGCGCGTTGTGTATCAAGGGTGATGACGGGCCCTCGACAGATCTGCCTTTATCTGTCACTTCTCTCCTTTCCTCTTGGCTACGCCTCTTTGAACAAGAATTGATGGTGCTTTGGACCTTGCCTGATATGGTTCGGCAAGTGAGATATATTTTTTGCCCTGACCGGCGTCTTCTGAAGGGCCAGATCCTTCCTTCCAGCAGTACGGTGTTTCCAGTGAATTCCCAAGCACATCTCCTGGGTTGCACCTGGAAGGTGCTGAGCTCTCCCCCTCCACCTCACTTCCAAGAGCATTAACAGGAGTGAAAGGGACTCAGCACCCTGCTAAAGGTGCTCAGATCCTCGAAGGGTTTGTCCCTGGAGAGGGGGCAACAGCTGAAGGATGAGATAAGATGAAGATATTTCCAGCAAGGAAAACAAGGCCAGGAGGGTTCCTCTGAAAACACAGGAGCAATTTCCCTTTTAAAATAATTCAGCGAAGTTCAAGAGAACAACTTGCCCAGCAGAATTAGAAAGGATTTGAAAGAGAAAGAAAGCATTCGGTGCACAAGAGCTGGGGGGCGGGCCGTTCCCCGGGTCGGTGCAGCACAAAAATAGACGTAAATCTGCAAAGGCTGTCACATTGAAGTAAATCTGAAGTAACTCTATTGTCTTCAGATGGGTTACTTTGGGCTTACACCAGCGTGACTGAGATTAGCATATCAGCTCGGGCGTGCTCGTTATGATAAGCATTTGCTCAGGGAAGTCAAGCGTTGAAGCTGCGTTTTGCAACAGGCAAGCGGCTGCGTTTCAGGTAGACTCTGTCTGCGTCCTCTTATCTCCTTCCTCCCACCAGATCGAAGGTGTGCTGGGACTGCAAGTCCTTTGCTTTATCACCCTCACGAACCTGAACTCTGCCCTGGCCCTGCCACAGCAATAAGCTGTTATGAATGTTGTCCAACTGTCAGCAATCCGGCACGGAGTGGGAGCAATCCAAAGGGAGGAGAGGAGACGTTGGCACAGCCATCCCTGCAAATCGAAGTAGGAGTAAATAAAACAATTAAACAATATTCAATCAGAGATGCAAACTGAACAGAGGAAGGCACAAAGATGGTCCAAGGGCTGGAGCAGCTCCCGTGCGAGGACAGGCTGAGAGAGTTGGGGGTGTGCAGCCTGGAAAGGAGAAGGCACCGGGGAGACCTTCCAGCACCTTCCAGTGCGAAAGGGGGCTACAGGAGAGATGGGGGGGCTCTGGATCAGGGGGTGCAGGGACAGGACCAGGGGTGATGGTTTGAAGCTGAAAGAGGGGAGATTGAGATGAGATATCGGGAAGAAATGTTTTCCTGTGCAGGGGGTGAGGCAGTGGCCCAGGGTGCCCAGAGAAGCTGTGGATGCCCCATCCCTGGAGGGGTTCAAGGCCAGGCTGGATGAGGCTTTGGGCAACCTGGGCTGGAGGGTGCCCTGCCCATGGCAGGGGGTGGCACTGGATGGGCTTTAAGGTCCCTTCCAGCCCAAACCATCCCGTGATTCTGTGAAAGGCCGGCACAGCCCATCTCCCTTGCAGACGCAATCCAATTTACGAGCTGAACCTCATTTAATCCCTTGTAGCCAAGCCGTTTCTACATATAGAGTAAAATAACAGCCGAAGCGTGAAATAAAACAGCAAGAGGCTCTTGAAAGGCTAATCTTTCTGTCCACGAGGAGTCCAAAGTGCTGCACGTTTGT
>NW_010136024.1:0-264 GCF_000699245.1 Pterocles gutturalis | reverse complement strand
GGTCCGCTGCCCAAGGGATGGTGACAGCCACCCAGCAGCCATCGCTCTCACACGGGCCAGGGCCTGCAGGCAGCGGGACAGGGCCTCTGCCACCCCACGGGCCTTCCCCACCACAGCACCCCGAAGGAGACGGTATCTGGTGGGATTTGGGTGTTGTTCGCCCTGTCTGAGGGCTGGGGAGGCCATTCCGCAGCGGGGAGCGCGCCCCTCATGCCGCCGCCTCACCCCCAGCTCTCTCCTCAGGGGCTGAGGCAACGCGGCCGC
>NW_010136023.1:0-16239 GCF_000699245.1 Pterocles gutturalis | reverse complement strand
CCCGCCCGCAGCTCCATCGCCCTGCAGCCCCCCCGCCCAGCACCCCTGAGCTTCGGATCCGGCCCACAGCCCCCCGGCCCAGCATTTCCACATGCCCACCGTCCAGCAGCCTCATGTTCCCCCAGCTCAGTATCCCAGCAGTCCCACAGCCGAACACACCGGCAGGCCTGCGTCCGAATGTCCAGTTCTATAGCCCCGCAGCCTGGATATCCCCAAATCCCTGAATCCTAGCTTCCCACCGCCCAGCATCCCTGCATCCCTACATCCCAAGGGTCCTGCAGTCTCGCAGCCCTATCGCCCAGTTTCCCCACAGCCTGGCATCCGGCGTGACATCCAAGCTGGATAGCAGACCCAAAGCTCCACAGCTCTGCAGCTCAGCATCCCAGCAGCCCTGCACCCAGCAGCTCAGCAGCCCAAGGATCTCAGCACTCCAGCCCAGGACATGCAGCAAGTGCTGCTGGCACAGTGCTGCTGCTCGTGGGTCTAGGTTTCGTTGTGGTTTCTGCCCTCAGGGGCAATGACAACTGTGACCATGGAGGCGGTTGTAGTTACACTGGTGCTTTTTTGCCTGAGGCCCTGCTATAAACTGCACTGGCAGAGGTGCTATTTCATTCCTGGGAGCTGGAAAAATCTTTCTAGTGTGGGCTTGCTGCAGCCTGAGGAGGCAGCTTTACAAATGTGCAGGATGCAGCCAGAGTTACTGGTGTGCTCATGGTCCCGGTTCTGTGCAGGGCTGGAGGCAGGCATGCAACATGGGGTTTTTTGGCGAAGCAGCTGCCTCTGCATCTTCTTGGCTCCAGTATTACAGCCTGGTACTTCACTGCAAGCTTTGTCCCCATCAAGAACAGTGCCTCCCTATGCACAGTAACAAATTTTTCTGCAGGATTTTAGCATTAGAAATGAATACTGGGAACCTGGTGCTTTTGTTACACCAGGTCATTCATCCTGCTGACGGTGAATGGACACGACTGCATTTCTGCAACTGGAAAATTCTATATTATATAGAATATATCTATATTATATATGCAGAAAAATTATTCTCCCCTAGTTTTTTGTCTCTTCTTGTCCACTTTCTTGTCCCACTGAGCCTCATGCTGGCAATTCCTCGCAGCAGGCTGGCAGCATGTTTGATCTGACAGAGCACTTCTCTCCTGCCTGACTTACAGCAGAGCCTTGCTGTACACCCAAAGCGATGGCACAGGTGTGCTGCTCCTCTATGAACATATTCCAAGGGCATATGTGTGCTGTCTTAGGTAGAACTTTATCCTATTTTTATTCAGGCACAAAATATCTGGTTACTATTTTCTGTGGAGAGAAGGTACTTGAAGTGTAAAGAGTCCCTCAAGTCACAAAATGGGATAGAAAATCAAGCCATGGAAAATATTTGTAGACCAACAATAAAAATGCAGTTTGAGTCAATGGAACTATTTCATATCAATACTTTCAAGCTATTTTTTTTGATCACTTAAAAGTAAAATTATGTAAATTGTAGAAGACATTTGTATAAAGAAAACAGTATTCTGAATGTCAACAATGGAAAAATGTGATGTTTTGATATTTGTAATTTTTTTTCCTTATTTTATTTGAGAAATGTATTGTGCATGTTTCTTTTTGTAGCTCCCACAAGAAAACCAACAGTTTTAAGGAATCAGTATTTTTCAGTTTGAAAATATTTTGCTGAAAACTCCTATCTGGAAAACAAAAAGCTGGAAATAGTGTGAAAAGCCTAGCAGGAAGCTTTTCATTCCAGATGTGTTGCCCGACTTCTCCTGGTATGACAGAGGTACTTATAATTAAAGTTTAAAGATTCAGTGCTGGTGGAACTAACTACATATTTCTTGATGTTTGTGCTTGTCAGCGCAGCAGTGTTTACACTGCTATTTACAAATCTGAGTTTAATTCATTCTCATACCAAAGGGAGCAATCAAAACCCCAGCAATTCCCAGAGAGAAATCAGGGACAGTGTACCGGAGGCTTTCTCCTATCTTACTTCTATCTGTGTTGTGTTCGGAAGAAAGATGCACACAGCAGATACAGTCCAGTCCCAGCCCTCTTCCAGTGAGTCAGAGTCAGCTTCTTAGGTCTTACGGACCTTAAGTCAGGAGGGAAGGATGGTCTTGTGGCTTAGGATAAGGACTGTGAGTCAGGAGTTTATTAATGAAAAAAAAAGTTCCTTTCATTTACTAGCAGATGTCTCTAACCAGCCTCAGCAAGCTGTAGCTAGAAAATTTCAGCTGCAGACATTTTCAAGCTGGAGGGGGTAAAAAGAAAGAAGTCAAACTGAGATTTGATCACTTCTGCAGCAACATTATGTTTATCCATAACCAGTTGTCCTGATAGGAAAAGGACAAGCATCGGCGTAAATACCAGAAATATCCTGATTTGGGTTTCAGGCTAGGTGAACTCCTGTTGATTAAGCTGGGAATGTTGATTAAAGACCTCAAGCTGTGACCCACAACAATTCAGCCAGGTTACCCCTGCCGCTTAGCCAGGCTTGAGCTAAATTGGAAAGCAGGATGGAGCTTCAGTGGGTTTATCAGCTCTGAGCAGTGTGTTTGTAAGGAGATAACCTGCAAGTACCTCTGTGCCTAGCCCCAGAGTCTTATGGGAGATTCAATAGGTTGTCTGCATGCTGGTGGGAGATACTGAAGTCCTTCAGAAAAAAATTAAAAGCCAGCCCAGCTTTGGACCAATCCTCCGGAGATCAGTCATGCATTCTGGATAGTTGATTATCAGTTGGTAGCTTAATAGCCAAACGTGAAGGGTGATTAAAGCTTAATAAAAAAATTAACTGCTTGGTGATTGTAGCCAAAGACAATATTCAGTTATTTTTTGATGGTTACTTTTCTGTCTAGGCTTGCAAGGAGGCTGATGAGGGATATTTTAACTTGTCAAGGCAGTAGCACCATAGCAACAAATTGTTAAGAAGCCCGTCAGTTTGGTGCACAGGATCTGTTTTGCATACCAGGCCTTTGATCTTTAAGTGTCTTTAGCCCTGACATTTTTTTATGAGTGGGGTGAAATAGGTCCCTTGTCTAAGTAGGACAATTTATTATTGTCATTTAGATTTTGAAGGACAAGCTACACAGAAGTGCTCCAGTCAGGCTTTGAACGCAGGAACATTTACGCTTGGGTTAACAGGGAAGCGAGCTACACAAGGGATTGCAGAATCCAGTCCTTATTGTATTGGAAAAAAAAAAAATAATTCTGATTTATTCACCTTTGTTTCTTCAGTTTACTGACAAAATAAATGTTAACTGTTTGACCTACAAAAGCTAATGCAATAAAGATAGCGCTTCTCCTTTACACTTTGTGCCATGGCAACAAGATCGTTGGGCAAACTTTGATTGAATAACCTACGATGCCACTAGCTGCTGTGAAAAGTAGGAGGAATTCAGACCAATTTTGAGGGCACCAGCTGAGTCTGTCGATCCAGCAGGGAATGAAAGATGAATCACTGCAAACCAAATGGGGACTTTTCCAGAGAGACCGTACGGAGATGGTATGTTATAGGTAAACGGTACAATATAGGTAAGAACAACTGCTGCTTCCAAACTTTAAACTGTAGGAGGCAAGTGTCATTTCTTACTTCTGTGATCTTTCTCTGAGAGAGAGCAATCTGAAATCCAGAACAGACAGCATGTAACAGGATCTAGCTGTACATCTGACAGCTCTTGACTAGGTCTTCTCACAGGCTTCTTGGGCAGCGTCTGGCACCCGGCACCCGTGGGTGCCTCACCCCCAGAGAAGAGCAGTCCCCTGGCCACAGGCAGTGCCCAGCGCTGGGCAGCTGCCTGCACTCGCATGGGGAGGGGACCAAGAAGGGCTCCTAGGAGGACACCCAGCCCTGTGGTTTTCATGCTGCACTTTATGGACACACTGGTGATCCACAGGCCAGGAGGAGGTGGTCATTGAAGTGGATGCAGAAAAAGCAAATTGAACAGGTGCATCTACTTCCTCACATGCAAATATTATTGAGAGAGCAAGAGTACACAAATGTATCCTAGGCTTTGTCTGGTTTTTATAGTGTTGTCAGTGAAAACCATCACGGAGCCATTGCATGTTGCAGTCCTTGGCTTGTTTTCCAAAAGTACGGTTGGAAGAGTGACTGTCAGGAAACACCAGTACATCCCAGCTGTCCCTAACCACTCCTGACAGCTCTGGGTATCTCACCTTCCTGGAGATGCCACAGCCCCAGGAGGCAACTGCAATATATAACTGTCCATACCATTAGAAAGTTTGTCCTTCCATCTGCATTGATCTTTCCTTGCTGCAATTTAAGCTCATTATTTCTTGCTTCATTTACCTCCACGTGCTGTGGAGAATATATTATTCCCTTTCTCTACAGTGTGCCAAAGCCAAACTGTGCTCAGCTCCCTGTTGTTCATACGGCCCTTTCGTGGGGGCAGCCCATCCCTCCTTTGCCTCACTGCCTGCTGGCCAGCCAGCAATGACCAGTTTACCCCAAAGCAGCCCAGGAATGGCCCTCTCTGCAGCTTTCCTTTTCTGTTGCATTGGTTTTATTCAGTGCTGTCTTCCCATCCTTAGCCACATACTGGATTTACCTCTAGTTTTGGGTCCTTCTCAAGCTCTAATTCCTACTCCTGAGCTGTATTTTCCAGAAGCAGCCAAAGCACATTCCTATTGCCTCTGCACCCGCTTTGCTTCCCTTCAGCCTTCAGGAGGGCTGCTCTTCATAGAAGGCAGCTCCCAAACTGTGCCCCCTACACACACATGCAACCAGCTTAAGACCTAAGATAACCCCAAGCACAAGAAAAAAAAAAAAGAGCTCTGTGTATAGTTGGTACCTGGAGCTAAACAGAGATATTTTACCCTTCCCATTTTTTGTTAATTGTTGCTCTGGACATTTTTGTTTTATCAGATGGGGAATGACACTCGAGACCTAACTAATTTATGTCTCTTGTCAATGGCTCTTTGTTTTCTTTTAGGTTTTTTTTCCTTATTTTTTCCCTGACCCTAGAATCGTTTCTTTGTTCCCTTTGGTAAGCTGACCACTTGGATCATTGTATTACCGCAAGGCAGGCCTGTCTTAAACATGGCCATATTATTATTTATAATAGCAGCAGGATCCGCTGGGATGGCAGTGATGCACGGCAGCCAGGGCTCCCTCTGCTAAGCACCACACAAAAAATCACACTACCTGCAAGAACCAAACCCAGCTCTGCAGCGACCAGGACAAAAGAGACTGAACCCCAGATGAGAGATTACCTTTTTCTTATAAAACCAGACAAAAAGCTTTGGCCTTTTCCCTCGTAGGTACTTTACTGCCCTTGTTAGTGGCAGGCTCTCTGTCTATACTGGTGTAGGCTGGCAGCAAGGTACAAACAAACCCATAAACAAAGCGGAGGCAGGGTGCAGGCCCAGGCAGTTGCCCATACAGGTCAATGCTTGGCATTGTCCTTGCATCAGTTTGTCCCAGACCAAGTGAATATTGCTGCAGCTAATGCCTAGGCATGTTTTAGGAACCGAGGTGGACCAGGGAGGGTTCCTGGGCAGGCAGTTTGGGCACAGCTCTCCTGCTCAGGGGGACAGGAGCTCATCCCTCTGGGGATGGCTGGGCATGCTGGTGGGTCTCAGGGGCAGAAAACATTCTCTGGCCTGTCTTATTAATTTATGTAGCCGTAGCCTCGGCGTCTTGGCACTGCACAGCTTTTCGTGGATTTACTCATCCCAGCATCCCTGCAGGGCAGGGAAGTACTGCTCAGCCCCTGAGTCTGACAGCAAAATACACCCATGAGGACACTGACAGGCCAATGCAGCTCCAGAGCAGCCTCCAGGTCCTCGTTTCCCAACCTCCCGCCCCAGCGCCAGGGCTCGAAGCCCCTCAGGTTGGTGAGGATGAGCCAGCCAAGGAGATATGCCCCAGGTCTGGTGGGGATGCTGAGCTGCCTGGAACCACATAGGACAAGATGGGGCCACCTCCTCTGAGCTCCACGGTGAGACAAAACCCAGCCTGGTGGGGCTGAGAGGCTTAAACCATGTACCAGCCAAGTCTGGTCCTGAGAACAGGGTCAGGCTTGCACCTAACTTGACCCTTAGGGACTTGCAGAAGCTTAGGCAGGGACCTGGCTCCTCCACCCCATACACTTTGCTTTATTGGGACTTATGAGGCCTCGGGGCCTCTTGGAGCCCACATGTCAAATCCATATGGACAGTTTGTGCAGAGGAAATTGGTAGGGTCAGGAAGAACAGGGGGTTCTCAGTGCTTTACAGCTGCATTACCTGAACTTCCTCTGCTGAGAAAAACAGAAAGCAGTTCAGCATCATGGGTTTTTCATGTTCATTTTCCCCATGCATATGTTAACAGAGAGATAATCAGTCTTTTAGCTACTGGGTCATCTGTCTCTGCTTTTGGATCATGTCCATCACCATGGTGTCAGGCACTGCAAATACAGAGAATCTGTGTTTATTAATTAAGGCATGATATGAAAATGCACTGTTTTATCTACAAACGTATTTTGATTTTTTTTTTTATAAGCAATATCATTATTTTGACAGTTGAAAAGCCACAACTGGACCTTTTCACAGAGCACCTTCAGGTTTCCAGGGCCAGCTTCCAGGCACACATTTAGCATCCCTGCTGAGCCCTGCACACCTTAGGTGGGCATTTGCAGCAGGAGGAGGGTGCTGGGAGCTGCAGCTCCCTGCTGGCAGTGGGGTGGGGGGCCCTGCCCCAAGCCACCCCGCTGAGCAAGCCCACCCCTGGCCATAGCCCGGTGACAAGCTTTGCTCTGGCCAGCGGCCAGCCCGAGGCTCTGCAGGGCAGGGATGGATCCAGGGGCCATATGGATCCAGGCTGTGAGGCTTCAGCTGTATTTATCCCAGCCTTTTGTTCTTCCTGGCTCACCTCTTGCTGACACTTGCACACCTCCTACATGGTGGGAATATTTGTGCCCTTCCCTGCTCCAGGGCACTCACAGGGGAGGTGCAGTGAAGGTCCATTACCCACACAGGGTGGGGCTGCAAAATTGGACCCCACTGAGGAGCTGAAACCTGTTCATTGCCTCTCCCTAATTATTATTATTCTCCTTGCTGAGTCTTTTCCTTGCTGGGTACTGCCTCTAGTAGGAAAGATGTTTTTCTTGCATTATCAAAACAGCTTAAAAGCAAAAAGAAAACTCAGCAAAATGAAAACTACCACCACCAACAAAAAAATCCAAGCAAGAAATCTGGGCCTCATCCACTCTTCTGTTAATTAGCCTTAAAGAAAACAATAAAACCAGAAAGCAAAGCAAAGCAAAAGCCAATGGAGGTAACTGGGACAGGCTGGAGAAGTAGGAGCTGTGGGAAATGGGGAGAGAGCTGCAGAGAACATCGCCTTGCAGAGAGCCCCAGATTTCTGAGGTCTGCATCTCCCTCGAGCCCCATTTAGTGGCAAATCCAAGTAACTGGGATAATTATCACAGCTGTGTTTTGTGCTGGTTTAAGAGGTTGTACTTTCCCGGCTGCCTTTGGAGCACAACAGCAGCAGCAGGCAACATTCCTGCCAGCACAGCCTGGTTAAATCCACTGAAACAAGCAACCAACCAGCCCTCTGGAAGAACTCGCTGGGTGATTTTTGCCTGTTTGTTTTCAATGACAAGGAAACAGTAGCATTTTAAAAACCACATGTACAGCCAAAAAAGTTTGTGGACTTTTCCCTCCTCCTCTCCAGCAAATACTTTGCTGCCTCTTTTACAATGCCATTTCTATTGACGTAAAGCGAAGATAAGAAATGTTTGCCTGTGCTGCCTCGCTCAGTTTTCCATGTGTGGCTTCTGGCTGATTTGCCATGTGTCCCTGCTGAGGTCTCAATCTACTTTTGACTGAAAGCGTCCGGGTCCTTGCTTGGCTTATCATACCGGCACAGCTGGCAACCTATTGATCTCCTGCTCCTGATGCCTTTGCTTTAGTGGGAAAGCTCCAGTGCCTTTGAGTGGTTTGTATTTACAGCTAAGAGAGCCTGGTTCTCAAAGCCCCTAGGTCACTTCTCTGTGAAAACCCCTCTCCTGAACTGCTGGAGCTGGGGGAGGTTCAGCGCTTTTGTCCCTCTTTCTCTGGCACTCTCTTTCAAAGGTATGGAGAACCGTAAAGCAGCAGGAGAAGTAGGTTTGAAGACAGGATCACATTATCTACCAGTAATGTTTTGCCCTTGTTCACATCTTTCATTTGAGGACTTAAAGACATCTAAAAAGTATCTTCTCATTCGCTGATAAACTGAGGCTCGGTTTTCACTCTGCAGAAGTTTTGCTGTAGAGCTATGTTTTTAGGCACATGAATTCTGCCTTCTCCCTCCCTCCCCCAGCTAACAGAGGACACTAGTCTAGCAAGGTTATCTTGCTAGCAAAGGAGTCCTTCAGATCTCATTCTGTTCAGAAAACTGTTTTAAACTAGGCTGGCTGGTGAAAATAAACTGCCCTGGAAGGGTCTCCCTTGTAGAGCCATGTTGGTAGTACTGTTCTGGCAACTCTTTCTTTCTAAATCCAGCTAAATCCTCAGGCAGAGAGAGGTTTGTGAGCAGGAAAGCTGGGAGCAGAATGGCAATTTCCTGAGCCCAGCCTTGTACGCTGGTCAGGCAACACTCTGGCTGATAACAAAATAGTTAGTGAGGGACTCACAGGTAGAGACAGGATGCTTGAGAGGGAAACAATAACTGACATTGTAGCAGGCTTCTATGTCTGGTTATGTATAGCTGTTATGGCTGGAAAGTTGTAGACAGAAAACCTGGGAACTGAAGTTTTCCATTCCTTCTGTGAAAAAGAAGAGAAACACAATGCCTGGCTAACTGTTTTCCAGTATCCCAAACCTGCTTACAGTTCCTCTCCCAAAGCAGATTTCTGGTGTGGTGAAGCACAACGTGCTGAGAAGTACCTGCTCCTCCGTAGCTGCGGCTGCCAGCGCCAGGGAGGTGGGCTGGGCTCAGCGCTGAGCTGGCTCAGCTAGGCTGGGGACCAGGGAGGCACCTGGGAGCCTCCACATACAAACACCTGAGACAGGACAGTGCAGATCTGGATGGCAGGGATTGCTCTGCATCAAGTGACTTGTGTTTTTTGCTTTCCTGCTTTTGTGTTACCATGCAGCCCAGAAAAAGCCGTGTCTTTCTCCCCTCTGCTAAGCTGCCCCAGAGCCAGCTGTGGGTGCTGCCCTGCGATGCCTGCCCTCAAAGTTGGGCAGCTATCAGGGAAGCACAGCCTGCTCACTTTCAATAAAACTGACTCTTCTGCTGGCTTGTTCCAAGTCTTTTAACCCTCACCAAAAAGATCCTAGCAACCACTTTCAGAAAAGATCTTTACATGTGGAAAAGGAAAAGCCTTTTCAGTAGTGGCCATGGGATTCTTCCAAGTTTGACACCAAGAGGAAGCAGGCAGCTCCAAAACAGATAACACTAGGACCAGTCGTTGTTTTTTCAGAATTTAAGAGTAATCAACTAAAAATGTATGGGCCAAACTGTCCCTGGAAGCATGTCAGCACAGACCCATTGGCTGGGGCAAGCTTCAGGGGGAGGGTAGGTGCAGAAGCAAGCATGGGAGTGTCCCTGCAGAGCAGACGGGTCTCCCTGCCCCCCTCACCTCCCAGCACCATTGACAGAAGTTAAGTCCTTCATTAGGAAGCTGCTCTCACCCCCCATGAAATGTGGGCTCATGCAAGGACGTGTATGGCCCAGTGAGAGGTGCCCCTGGGGACATCCCATGGTAGTGGGGAGGCAATGGAATTCTCTGGGGAATACTGATATCTGCTCACCCTGGCTATTAACCCTTTCAGCCTGATCTGGGAATATTTTATAAGCACCATAAGATGCCACTCGGCATTATGAGCCTGTTCAGAGTCCTGGTTCTCTGCACCTATGGGAGATGCAGACTGTCCACTCCCTTGTGGTCCCCTTCCTCTCACAATATTTTCATTTGTGTTTAAGATGTGCAAAACCTGCCGCAGGGGCTTGTCTCCTCACACCTGCCTCATGGTTGACTGTCTCCCTCTGTCCTCACTGCTCTGCCCTATCAGCTGGGGCTTTGGCTGCCTCTTCCCGGTCCTCCAGCAAGGTCTGATCACACTGTCCTCTATCACAACTCATCTGCAAACTGGGACCTTATTCTGAAATACAGCCCCTCATGCAAAATGCAAAGAGACATCCCTGCATTTACTTTATCAATACACGAAGGTGTCAGCGTTTTCAGGTCTGGACACCGAGGATCCTGTCCCTGGTCCAGACACAAGCTCTGCATCTCCCATTGTGCATCTGGAATCCCCCTGGCACCTGCCAGCTCTCCCTCTGCAGGCCTGGGAGATCAGGCTCCTTACATCTGTCGTGCTGACAGGGTGGACATTTTGGGGAGAAAACCCCAGGTCTGGCAGGTGGCTTGGGAACTTGTCTCCCTTTTGAAGCAGCCCTGAGGCCCAAAACTCCGGCAAGGTGAGGGGTTTGGGTACAGCGTGAAGGTGAGGTGATGAATTTTGGTGCACACAGACTGATGGGGTTCATCCCCATTCAAAGGGACTCTGGATCTCTAATCAGCATGAAAACAAAACAGATGCTTGGACAGAAAATAAAATGTCTGCTGCACAGAAAATACCTCTGAGATACAGATGATCTCAGGAACACAGATTAGGACACTCAAGATTGAGGTAGGAGTGCAGACAGGAGATGGTGGATTGCAGTCTAGGCTTGGGCATGAGGGCCATGGAGATCTACCTGTGGGGTCATGTGAAGATGGCCATAAATACAGGTCACCTCACCTCAAGCATGGGTGAAGGGTGAAGAGAGTGCTCACAGCAGAGCTGGAGCAGGAACCAGCAGAAGCAGCCAGCAGGTTTCTTTGCAGGAGTGCTACACATGTCGGGAAGGCTGTGGCAGAACAGTTACCCACCAGTCTGTCCAGACAGTGAGGTGCTTGGCAGTAGGAAGGAAAGTTTTTCCCAGCTGCTGGAAAGAGCCCCTAGAGATCAGGAGCATGGCGGGCTGGGATTTTGACAGCTCTTTTGGGAGATCACCTGGGGAACTGGGGGGGTTGTAGCAGCCAAGAAAAGCTAGTAAGGACACTCACATATGGGCAAAGAGCATCTGTGCTGCAGATACCGTGCCTCATTGGAATGTCAGCTGCCTGGTCCCTGGCTCCTCAGAGTCGTGTGTCCAAACTGACCTGCCATTTCTCTGCTCAGCTCTCTCCTCTGCCACTCTCACCGGCCCCACCAATGTGCAGCACATTGCCCAAGCACTTTTTCTTCTTCTCCAGCTCAGTGTTTGGCTTTACCTCGCTCTCTCCAGTTTGCCTCTGCAAACCGGGGCTCCTGGGGCAGAAATAGCATGGTGGGTTATAAATCCCAGTGAGCAGGAGAGCAATGAAATGCAGTATGCCACAGGGCACGGGCAGTTCCTTCATCCAGATGTTTGGCAAAACTAGTATCTTTGTTATTTTTTCTTACACTTATCTACCACCACCTCAGTCTTACCCAGTGTGTCCCCAGCAGTGCCCAGGTGACCTGCTGGGGCCACCACTCGATCCCTGCTCAGATGTGGCATGGAGAGCCCTGGGAAGGGTGGCATGTCCGGAGCAGAGCTCCCACCTCTGGTGCACCCAGGGGGGTGTGGGACAGCCCTAGGGCAGTGAGGGGCTTCAGGACAAGCAGGCAAATTGGTGACCGTCACACAAAATACAGGACATGCAGCATTTTTCAGCAGCTGTGACCTTTTAATCTGCTGAAAAGGATTTTGAAAGCAAGATAAAGGGCTCACCTCCCACCGTGGTTCCCCTGCAGAGGCAATGCAGATAGGATGTTAGGGTTAATTTGTTTTCTGAATTAACTAGGAATTTGGGAGGCTTGAAGCATTTGTGCTTTGTTTTGTTTTTCAGGTTTATCTCAACAATCCTTTTTGCCTGTGAGTTTTTGGTAGCTTCTTCTCAATCAGAACTTAGCTGGAGGGGTGGGGAGAGTTTATTGTGTTAATAATGTGCACTGCTTACTGATCCCTTTCCCCAGGTAGTGAAAACTTCCCTGAGATCAATATCTTGGGTGATTAAAATGTTATTTTAAAAAAGCCCTGGCAAATATATAGATATATTTTAATTACAAATCAAGTGTATAATAAAAGCCACAATATCTTGTACTTCTCTAGTTCTTTTCCCTCCTAGTTCTCAAATAAAAGCCTCAAAAGCACTTCTCTGGAGTCAGAGCAGGTCAGAGCTATCCTTTAGACAAGCTGTCTTTTCTTTCCCAGGTTGTTGCCCTTTCTTTGCTCCCTCATACTTCCCCTGTCTTTTCTTCCCCCCTCTCCTGCCACTGGCCAGCTCAGCTGTGTCACTGTGATCCTGCTCTTTGGAAAATGAAGGGGTGCATCACAGATTTTTTTTTTTCCAGACCTTGGGGTTGCTCTTCTTGACAAAGAACAGGTTCATGGTGACAGCCCTGCAGAGCAGGCTGCACTCTTCCCTTGAACAAGCAGCAGTGCATCACATCATGCCCAGAGCATGCTGCCTCACTCCCTCGCCTCTCTCCGTGTCAGGCTTTTCAAGTTTCTACATGAAAAAAAAACACAACAAACCCCCCCCCCAAAACAAAAAACAAAACAAAAAAAGAAAAAGAAAGCTTTAATTCTACAAGGCCAGCATCCAGTTCATATTTTTTATATCGCAGGGAAAATTATAAGCCAGGATATAACAATGACCTACTTAATGTTTTGATAAAATAATTTCCTCTCTCTGTAATTTTCCTCAAAGAATAATACTTGACTAACGCGAGCATGTAAGATAGAGCTTTTCTGTGAACTGGCTGATAATGCGCCAAATTCAGCCCTGAGACAGACAACTGCCACTCTGTTGACCTATGTGGAGTTAAGCCTGTTCATCCCCCAGCTCAGAGCTCTGAAAACAATTGGGTGAAAACCTGTAAGATGTGTGCATGCGATAGGGTTGAGGCCGAAAGCTTCCGAGCCAGCGGCTATCTGTTACAGCATCCCCCCATCAGTGCACCCGCAACCCACTGCCAGCACGGCTGCCCGGGAGCTGCTTGGACTTGCTGCTGTGGTGCAAACATCCCCCCTCCCCTCCGTCTCTGCAAAACAACTGGTTAGCTCATCCTCTTACACAAACAGCTACTGTATTTAGTAGGGTACATTACAGTATAGGGCAACCATGCAGCTCTGAATCCATTCACGCCCCCCTCCCCAAGCACAGAAACAATGCAGACCGTTATAGCTATCTCACTGGGGCCCGCTTAGCTCAATGCATTGACTGTGTTTGCCTACTGAAGGTGTTCAAAAATGTGCATGTGGCATTTTTTGCTTGCAGCATTTGCATGAAGAGCTTTCTCACATCATCTTTCCACACCATTCAAACAGAGTGTCACCCAGTGCATGTTACCCACCCTCTCATCTCCCTCCCACAGGAGTTTTCCTTGGGGCTGTGCATCTTTCCTCTTAATGAGTTCCCATTGCAGCATTGATATGGGACACAGATTTGCCATTTGTCACTGCAGATAGGAGGTGGCCAAAGCTGACCAGTGTATGGTATTTACCGTCAGTGTATTTACTGTATGCTGACTTCCAGCATCACATGCCATTCCACGATACTAACAAGGTACATGATTTATGGGATGCTGCTCAGAGTAAAATACAGTTAAAATTTAATTATAGTTCTTGGTTTATTTGTTTCCTTGCATTAACATGGTATATGCCAATGTGTGGTATAGACCAATAGCCTGGTCTACTGACTTTTCTCCAATTTCTTGTTCCCCAAGGTGGAAAGCTAATCTGAATTTCTAGAGATGGAAAACTACTGACTGCTGGGCTCTGGCAGAAGGGTAACGAGCATCTGGGCATGGCGATGGTCACTCCTTTTGACAGCTCTGCTCCTCAGGCTTTTCTAGCAAAGCTCACGTGTGTGGGAGACAACTTTCTCGGGTGCTGCTTGGAGCCTGAAGAGTAAACTCTCACAGTGAACTCAAGTCTTAAAAGCTGCCCATTGTACGTGCCTTTTGTGTGCCTTGCCTTGCCTTATGTAGAGATGCAGCCCTGTGTATGCTCAGAACCATGCAGAATAAAAATGGAATGAGACACTGGACTGCAGATGTGGCTCTGCCCCTGCACAGAGCAGTGGGGAGACACCAGGCATAACAGCACCAAGTCTCCACGCTCCATGCAGTTCTTCAGAAAGGACTGAAGATGTTACTCCTTGTCTTGCACGGGTCCTGACTACCTTTGAAGTTTCACTGAAGCAATTTGTTTTCAATTCAGAAGTGACAGAAGACTCTGCAATTCACCCATTTTCCTCTTGGCTCAGCTGAAGGAAAAGAAGGACCTGTAACTATTTGTTGGTACTGGGATTGGTACCTGCTTTTGATCAGGGATGTGATTTGTCACCCGTATCACTCCTACACCAAGCTATGTGGTTCACTGTTGAAACAGCATCGGTGCTCAAGATGTTACCACACTACAGGTAGCTCTGAGCCCCCTCAACCATTACAGCAGAGCAGCCACGCAAAGTGAAACATCTGCTGGGCTAAGCTGTGTAATACCGAATTAAACAAGCGCTGTGACTTTGCAGCCAGGTGGCTGTGGAGCACACAGGCTTTAGGGCTCTGCTGTGGAGGGAGCAACCCCGGGAACAAGTGTCTTCACAGGCTGCTGTGGTGGTGGTAACCTTTCAAACAGCTGCAGCTGTTTGCAAAGCGAGCCTGCACCTACACACGTAATGTTCTTCCCTTTCCTGACAAGAATAATCCTTATTAGCATTATCCTGGCACAACTGCATCCATACTCCAGGGAGTTACCTGCAACAGTATTGTTAAAGCAATTCAGCCTTTGTAGGGAGACGGGCTATAATTACACTAAATTAAAATAGAAGGCTTTTGTTCTAACCTAGGCATCCCCATGAGGACTTGCACCAAAATAACCAAAGGGACAAATTAAGCCATTTCTGTTATTTTAGTACATGCCTGAGCACAGGCAGGCTCCCACTCCAATCCTTCTGGCTGTCAATCCTGCCAAAAGCACAGCTGCCCAGGTGATCTCCTCTTCTCAGGCTTGATCACAGGGGATCACTATATGAAAGCAGCCGAAGGGGAAATGCTTCTTGGTTGTAGCCGAGTGCCCTGGGATGTCTCTCTCTGGCACTAACTCCCATTCACGACAGCACCAACTTTTTTTTTCATTTAGGGGAAGGTAATTCCGCAGGACTGAGAAGTCCCAC
The DNA here is from genome assembly GCF_000699245.1 of Pterocles gutturalis. Lineage (NCBI taxonomy): Eukaryota > Metazoa > Chordata > Aves > Pterocliformes > Pteroclidae > Pterocles > Pterocles gutturalis. The sequence goes on along the minus strand of NW_010136023.1, from coordinate 1,057 downwards.
ATGTGGGTCAATGGCCCCTTGAGCCCAAGGGTCACACTGAGCCCTGTGCTCTGGTGCCTGCTGTGCTTCCTCTCCTGTCTGGCTGTGCTCCTTGGGGGGAGCGGGTGGGTGCTGCCGCCTTGGCACAGGGCTCCAAGCAGCTGTTTCTTCCCCACCTCTGCAATTGCACGCACAGGGCATCCAACCTGGGATCTTCCCAGCCACCTTCAGCCAGAGAGGACCTTGGCTCTGGCCCTGCTTTGGGGGCCACAAAATGTTGTCTAAGAGCACGAGCACCAAGACCCTGTGGACAGCCACAGTGGAAGAGCCCAGCACAAATAGGAAAGCACGATTAGCTGGAGTTAGTGCTTATTTCCACGAGGGATGGAGCTCTGGGGTTTACAGCAGCAGGAAGATTAAAACCCCCTAGGCCCGACATTTCCAGCTCCTCCGATGAGCATGGGACAGGCAGTCAGGGCATGTCGTGCAGCTGTGGCACATGCGACAGTATGAAGCCAGCTGCATCACGTGGGTTTCCGTTTCAGTGAGGGAAATGGGAAGCAGCACTCCACGCCGCACTAAGAACTTGGTGATGCTAAAAACGGTAAACTTTTAAGTCATTTAAATTACCTATACTGGCTGTCCGCAAAATGAGGATACTAACATCTATATTCCAGATTCTCCAGGTGGCACTGTTCACGTTAGCGCAGTGCTGTTAAAGTCCCCTGAAGAAATGTGTTAGTACTGTTCCAAATTTAGGGCAGAGACAATCTTTCCCGCAGCCTTTTTCTCTGCCCAACTGCAAAACTTTCCAAGGCCAACTTATTTCAAGGGTGCTAAGAACGTGCTCCTCCCTCTCCCACGGCACATGGCCCAGTTTATCCCTCCCCAGGCCTGCAGGTGGGAGCTGACTGAGCGCAAGGCCTGCAGTTGGGAGCTGACTAAGCCCCCACCGCTTCCACGGCAAACACGCCGAGAGCACCCGTCGAAACGTGAGGGCGCTCCCGCCCCGGTAAGTCCTATCGCCTGAACCGTGTCCGGCGGGGTCGAGGGGCTCCCCGGCTGCAAGGCGCCTTTG
>NW_010136022.1:0-3591 GCF_000699245.1 Pterocles gutturalis | reverse complement strand
CTAAAGGTACATAAAGGACCTTGAAAAAAGCAAAAACTAACCCTCCCCCAAAAACAGTTAATGTTAAAGGACCAAGACAATGGGATCATATAGTAACAGAAGTTTGCCACGGACAAATTGACTATGCTGAAAAAGTGTTCAAAACTGTGACAAAATAAAATGAGTAATCTCTGGTACCTCTTAGTTCCCAGGTCACTAATGTTTTGAAAAGCTAAGAGGAGGAATCTGAAATGTAAAAGAAGTAGAATGGAGAAGCTTTCCTGAAGGCCACTCTCCATGCAAAAAGTCTGGTACAGAAACCCTTAGCAGGTTCAAATTGCTACTCAGGCCTGAAAGGTAGAAATCACAACGAGGTAAATAAGGTAAGAAAAGGTCTGAAGGCATCTAAGTGCTTCCCAGACTTCAAGAACAAAGATACAAATACCACAATTGCAAATCACAGATTAATGCACCAGGTCACACCCGATGAAGCCAGATGTAAGCGTGAAGGAGGCTACGTGGACTCTCAAGATAGCTGTAAAAATGAATACACTAGTAGCACAGACAGACCTATGTGACACGTAAGACTGGCAAGTCAGCACACAGTAATAAACAGGACTAGGGGTGCTTTTAGACCTGTATCAGCTCTATTACAAAGCAACCTTCTGAGGAAAAATTACAAGTTCAAGTTGTCAATGGTAACGTCACAGTAACTTTAGTTCAAGCCCTGCACTGAAGCTTTCTACTTAAACAAAAGAAACCTCTTTGTAGTCAGTAAAGATTTTTCAGGGAGTTCACTCTGAACATGCACAAATTATCTTCAGACATCCCGAGACAGCCATGGGAGCAAAAAAGTAAATGACTGAACTATTACGTGAAATGACAGGACTGGCCAGAAGGTAAGAGAACAGACCAAGCACTGAGACACAGGCAATGATTACAAAAATTAAACTGCTACAGTTTAAAAGCAAAACACTGTGAAAGATCATTACAGCATGCCTGAGTCAAAAATAGTGCAGGCAGGCAGCAATACAATGTCTGATGTTTATTACTGTTTAGTCCCTTCTATGATTGGGAGCCCGCTTGTTTGCTTGCTTCAGTGTTGAGCGATGAACGCATGTGTTGACTTCTCCAAACAACGTCTATTTTCTGCGTGGTAGGAGCTTGCATTCCGTCATTATGTCAGCAAGCTGTTTTTTTGACCAGGAAGACAAAACGCAGCTAATCACTGTACAAAATCATTTGTACTCAAAGTATTCCGCCCCTCACATTAAGATACAGTGTCCAAAATAAAGCCAGATACTGACGCTGCATCATGGTCACTTTTCAGAAAAAGTTACTTTTACTTTCTGCTCCTGTGGCATCAGATCATATAGACTCAAATGCTGGAGAAAATTACCAACACTAACTGCTGCCAATTTTATTTTTTATTTCTCTGAACAAAGAAAACAAGGCTTAAGAATTCTTAGCTAACACAGGTTTTATTAGAGTAAAATACATCACCAACAAGCAGAAAGAGCTTGCAGGCACCTTTATGGGCACTGACCAGGAAAAATAAACACCCAGCTTTGATTCAAAACAAGTTGTTGATTCTGGTGCCTTTTGTATTGTAAATAAAGATGAAGTGCACAATCACTCACAGGCTAAAAACCTCAGAGCTACTGAAAAGCTCCACCTTGAAGTAACAAACCTGAACCACAACTAAAATTTCCTTATGAAGTGACCAAATTTATTCTGGAATGGTCCCACTCATGAATGTTTTGAAAGCATTAAGACTTTGCAGCATATTAAACCCTTCCCCTTGTTCTTTGTCTTTACTCCAACAAAAAAGAAGAAAATTTAATGTAAAATGTTTTTCACAGAACTCATATTTGCATTGTTTTTCTATGGCACATTTAAGATATTGGTAGTTATTATATTTTAAAAATTACTGGTAAGCTTAGCTCTCTAGAAGTACATTTCTCAAATAACAGTGGTGATTTGGGAAATCATTATCATGGACATTGATTCAGGTTTGAAATAATGACACCAAGAGATAAGCACTCCAGGACTGAAGAGCTGCTTTCAACAGCTTGAATTATTATATATCAAAGGTTGAGCCAAAATTAACCTCCAAAATAAACCTAATTCGTCTAATAAAAAGTACTATGTATCTCACTCACCCATAAGTACATTTAGCAACTTTGCGTGCTCTTCTAGTAAGAACTTTCTTCCCATAATGACTGAAAGTTTCAAGCTTGTGAAAGCAGCAATTTGTTCCCTGTCTGCCATGAATAGTTCTTCTCCAGGTGCAAAAAAAAAAAAGGACTTTGGTTTATGAGAAAGACTCAGACAATGAAGTCAGCAGCTAAAGAAATGACTGTGTTCTGCATCGTTACGTTCCATAATTATATAAATTTAATCCTTGAAGTTTGCTTTAGTCATAGTATTTTGTGTTACAGTGTTAAAATTGGCTTTTGATTGAGACTGTGATCCTTCTCCTTCCTGTCCACAGCACTGTTGATAACACCTCTCCCAAGTTTTGAATAACCAGAAGAAATGCTATCACTAGTGAGATTAGGTCATGGTCAGGGACCAAATTCTTTCTGAAGGAAAACTGTTAGCTGCAGCTCCCTTTAGTCTTGTGCCCTCCTTCTCCACCCTCCTCCAAATACATCTTAATCTAGAACCCTCCTCCTACTCCTTCCTCTAAACTTCACCAAAAAGTCCAGACAGCAGGCTCCAGCCGAGCATCTCAGTACCTGGAATTTACAGACACACACAGGAACAGGCGGCAGCAGCAGGGTCCAACAGCAATATCCCTCTCCCGAGCCAGGGCCTAGGGCTGTCCACAGCTGCCACGAGTCCCCATCGGATGCTGACCACCTCAGACCCACACCAGGCAGCTCAGGAACTCCCTGCCCTCGCACGCAGCCCGGCCACCCTGCGCCTGGGCACAACGCCCTGCAGGACCAGGGGAGCAGGCTGCCCCTCACACTCTGGCAGCAGCGACAAAGGGCTGCCGGCTGCTGAGCTGGAGCAGTAATAAACTCACTTGCTTAGAGAGCTGCTCCAGAACTTTCATTTATTTTAAGGCACTAGAAAACAACTTAGATGTGAGCTACTGCAGAGGCAAAACATGTGGAGGAAAGATACATGGTAAGGCTGTTTTGCTTTTTTTCCTAAGACACCCCCTATATTCTTACATAGACGGCAAAACTGAACTAAAAATCAACAAAATTAATCCCTCTGCTATGAATTGCATAGCAGCATATTAATACTCCCTAAAAAGCCTAGATATAAATAAGTTAAAACCAAAGCCCACTGAAGTAATAAGAAATTGCAGAGAAATAAGTTATAGGAAGATATGGATCAGAACTAGTTATATGATTTTAAAGAAACTCAGATTTGCTTAAATACATGTATGCCCAAATATGGCAATGCCCAAGTATTACATTACACGTATCTATGCAATATACAGAAATAGATATATGTGCTCTCTCTCTCTCTATATATATATGTATACACTCACATGCATATACATAAATATATACATATTTAGTTTGAATATTTACACACATTGTATCTATACGTATAACAGATATATTGTGTGTAAATATTCAAATACATATA
>NW_010136021.1:0-25508 GCF_000699245.1 Pterocles gutturalis | reverse complement strand
AACTGTCCCCGTGGTTTTATAAACCATGAGGAGAGGGGAGGGGAGGGGAGGAGAGGGGAGAGGAAAGGGAAAGGGAAGGGAAGGAAAAAGGAAAGGAAAAAGGAAAGGAAAGGGTGCAGGGGGATGGGGAATGGAGAATGGAGGTTTCAGTTGGTTCATGACATGTTATCTCTGCCACTCCTTCCTCCTCACACTCTTCCCCTGCTCCAGCATGGGTGCCTCCCACAAGAGACAATCCTCCATGAAATTCTCCAATGTGGGTCCTTCCCACGGATTATAGTTCTTCACAAACTGCTCCAGTGTGAGTCCATAACACGAAGTGCAGCCCTTCAGGCACAGACTGCTCCAGTGTGGGTCCCCCACGGGGTCACAAGTCCTGCCAGTAAATCTGCTCCAGCCTGGCCTCCTCTTTCCATGGGGCCACAGGTCCTGCCAGGAGCCTGCTCCAGCAGGATCTCTCCACAGAATCACAGCCTCTTTGGGGTTATCCACCTGCTCCAGCATGGATTCCTCCCCAGGCTGCAGGTGTATCTCTGCTCCCCCGTTACCCTCCATGGCTGCAGGGGCCACGGGCTGCACCACGGGCTGCAGGGGAACCTCTGTTCCAGTGCCTGGAGCACCTCCTCCCCCTCCTTCTTCCTTGGTGAGGACAGACCTTGGTGTCTGCACCTTGGTGTCTTCACAGTTTCTCACATATTGTCACTCCTCTCTCCTGTCTGCTGTTCCACAGCAGGTGGTTTTTTTCCCCCTTCTTAGATATGTTGTCACAGAGGTGCTACCACTGTTGCTGACTGTCTTGGCATCTTCTCACCTCTGTAGCCTCCCCCACTACTAAACCTTGCCATACAAACCCAACATAAAAATGAAAATAGGGGAAAAAAAAACTTTAATTACTTAAAACATATTTACTGTTTTATATATTTATAAGTATGTTAAAATTAGCTGGTATACACACAGATTTTCTTGAAAAAACTAACATTGTTTCAAATATCTACCCAAAAAATGTAGTATTTTAAGATACAGCCTAGCAGAAAACTGCTTTAACTAAAATGGGGAGTAATTTTAAGAGCTGGTTGGTAAAAGCTATAATCACAAACCAATTTTATATTGGGAATGCAACATCATCAAAATATGATGTTTAAAACAAGGCTGGGGAAGCTTTTTAATGAAATCTGATAAAAATGCTTTTTTTTTTTTTTTTTTTTTTTACAACATTTTCTTTAACTACTAACAAACATGTTTAAATTCTATCCTTAACATTTGTCAGGATTTTTTATAGCATAGCTTTGAATCATTATTCATTTAATTTCAGGTGAGCATGCAGAAAATGACATAACTTTTGTATTTATTTTTATTCTCAAACTATTCCAAAGAATATCCAAATCTTGACATTTAAGATTTTACAAAGGTTGCTTACCAAACATCTCTACTGAGTACCATCGTTCTTTCTCAAAATAACCTTTTTTCCTAGGGTTTCCTAGAAGGACTGAACCTAGACAGTGGCACAATATATCGATTTGAGCTATCTTGTTCACATGGTTGTAGCTGGATTTCCTTATTGATGGATGTTCTGGAAATGCTGACATCCAATAACATTGTGTAGACTAGCCTGTTTGACACAATTCTCCTATCTTGAACTGCTTAGAAAAAAGTGTATAGTACATAAAAAAACTTAGAATAAATCTCCAGGGTGTAATTAGCAATATCCAACTTTAAGAATTTAAAAGTCATAGCTCTACTTTAAAGTAGAAATGTTGTTTTTCTTCCTTCTTAGGGGCAATTCTTCCTAAAGACAGTTAATCTTATCCTGAGATACTCTGTGCAATGAGCATAAATCAGACACTTAACTTCTGAAGGCCTTAAATTAGGTTATTTGAAATTCTTTTACAAATTTTCACTGTGGTTTTGTCTAAGCTTTGTTCAACGGAGTATTCAGACATTTTGTAATCTTTTCAAAATATTTTGAAACATTTTTGGTTTGGAAAGTTATTTACCTCTTTACCCCAAAGAAGAGAATGATGTATTAGAGAAATATTTGACTAATGATGAATAACATTTAAAATAAAATTATCAGGATGCAAAGGCTTGGTGCCTCACCTTAGTCACAAAAGCCCATCTCCCTGCAGACTTCCAGGATTTTGAAAAGGTAGGTGGATCGAGACCTACAGAAATGTTTCTTTTTCTTCTTCCTAAACTGTAGCTTGCCGTACTCATCAAACACTTTTTTTCTTATTCTTCAATTTAACACAAGTAAGTGAAAATAAATTCTGTTTGAAATACAAAATGTTTATTATTCTAAAAGCACAGAGGATGAAAAATCCTTCTGGTACAAAGTTTTTAAGTCTCAAATGACAGCACTGTTCATGGAGCTAGGGATGATTATCCAAGTTCCTCACCACTTCTACCAAATATCTGCCAGCAGTTCACAGGTGTTTCCCAAAAGAGCAGGTGAAAGTGAAACTGTGTATGGTTTCACCATGGCTTCCACTAAAAGATTCTTGCCAAGTGCACCTGCACACTTGTTAGAGTGGTGACACACATTGCATAATTTTTTGTCACATCTCATGCTTCCTGTGGTTATGTCTAGACAGAGAAAAACTGCATTTGTTATTTTATAGTCTGCCCTTTTATAAGTAGAATCCTAAAAGTATTTGGCTGGTCGGTCACTTGGGTGGAGGCAGTTTTACAATTAGACAGCCAAATGCAAGTTGTCAGCAACAAATACTTTCAGGGAAATCTATTGAAAATGCTGCTCTCTCCTGCCAGACCTGAGGAGAACTCCACAGGAGCTGTGAAATGAGCTGGTTTCCTGCAGTCAGCTAAAATTCTTGAACCACAGGGGCTAGGGCAGTATCAATAAGATTTTGCTCTTTCTTTATTGGTCCATATGAGCTCTGCCCTGTCTAAAAGACCCTATGGTAATGCTTAAACTACAAATAGTGTGATTTCCCACATCTCAGTGACACCAGACAAATTAATGACAAGCTGACACAGTGTTTAAACTATGTAAAGTTGTTAAAGAATGCCTTTGCTGGGAAAACTGTTATTGATTGCTGAAGAAGCTGATTGATGTAGAGAAAGGAAGCAAATGGTCCTGGTTTTAACTTGAAGATAGATATTGTGTGATGACTTTATTCACTTGTCTGAGTATCATGGCTTCCAAATTAAGCTATCTAGAAACAGCAGAAACAGAATATATACTTATAGGGGAGCTTGCTTTTGTTTGTTTATTTGTTTTACAGAGGTAGATGTGTTTGCACATCTAGATATGCTTCTCTGTAAAATAGTAGTAATGAAAGACATTGTTCTCAGATTTTATGAGTCACTGACCTATTCAGAAGGGAATATAATTATGTCAGCTTAGCAGCCAAAGCAGAGGCCTGTTGCAGTCAGGAGGCAGAAGAGACTGCAAAAAGGAAGCAGAACAGACTGAAAACTAATCAAAGCATAAATGGTGTTTACTTGCCCTGAACCCAGAAATTAGCACACCAAAACAGCATGTCTAGCAGAGGTGCATTGACATTTTGTAGCATAGTTAAACCTAAGTATTTAAGTAACACATAATGGCAAAAAGGAAAAAAAATAATCTTGTAGTATATTTGCTCAAAAGGAGAACTGGAAAACATATGCAAGCAGTAAGATCTGCAAAATAAAAACAGAGGATGCAGAAGAAGTAGGAAAGGTGTCTGACAAATTCTGAATCACTCTTAGTTTCCAAAATAAGATGATATTTAGGAGAAAGTAAGATCCCTCCTTTTCTTTTGGGGAAGGAAACAGGAGCACAAAAAAAAGCAGTGATGAGAAGAATGATGGGGAAGAGAGTTTGATCACTTCAGTTCTGTTTTTTCTCATCACAGAGCTTTCATGTCTGGACAATTTCCATTTGATAACTAAGAACATGGCAAAGTCCGTAGCCATCAGCAGTAAATACACAGCATCTGCTCTGTGGTACTCTGTACTCTCAGATGAGGTAGGATAAGATCATCAAAGAATGACTGCTTCAAATAGATAGTGATAACAATTGGTAATGGATGATACCTGTTGTCAATAGCAGTCCAGCAGTGTTGTTTTGAAGTTGGAAACTGGAATGAATTATCAGTCATCTAAACATTTCCATCATAGTGAATTCTAATTCCCTAACTGATATGTATACATCCATATTGAGTTGTAACTCATCTCTTGGTGTCCAAGAGATAAACATCAATATTTGAAACAACTGCCCATGTTTTCTTTTATATCCAGTGGAGGAGAATAGGCATCCTTAGAGGGAAATTAGTCTGGTCTATCTTAGTTACCAGTTATCTAGCTGTACAGATAAATTGTCCTATGGAGTGCATATCTCACTCCACTGAATATAAAAGGCAGAGTAGGATAATTATTTTTCCAATTTATTTAAATGTATTACTCTACCTTCCAAGACAAGTAGCAACTACAATACATAAGAGAACAGAATCTTCTGAGTTTCAGCTCACTTCTGACTGCTCTGGGCAAAGATTACCTTCCCCAGAGGTGATATGTAGTTTTTTAAAAATCTCTTGGTTGTAGAGTCAGATAGACCAACTTGTGTCCAGAAACTGGCAGAAAAAGTGGGAAAGGTTTTTCCCTGGAGTGAGATCAACTTTCTTTGCCTCCTGTCTGCTGAAAGCTCACTACACCTGGCATGTGCCCTGTAAATGAACTGTCTCCCTACTGCCACTCCTCTTGACCTGACAATTGGGCTTGAAACCAAATCATGTAGAATGCATCGCTAGGAGTCATACGACCCAAGTGGTGAACTGATGACTAAGGTGTACTGTTATGGGAGCAGGCAGGCAGCAAAGTGAAAACAAGCTGCACAGATAAGAGGACTTTCAAGAGTGGAGTGAAAGAGTGCTGATCAAGAAATTTCAGAAAGTAACTTTTGGGAAGGTTAACTGAGGGGAGAAAAGTGGTGCCAATTATGAAGGAAACTAGCAGAAACTGAGAACATGAAGTGCTGAAAAGACAGATTTTGATATACTTCTTCCTGAAATATTGTTTTTTACTGAAATTTATTTTCTCATGTATTGTTATAATTTGTCTTTCCTTTGAAATGCAAATGATTTTGCAAATTTGCAGAGTCAAACTTTGATTATCTTTACTTGAAAATTTTAAATAAAGCGTTTCAATTTCAGTTACAGTTTATGCTTTCATTATAACTTTTACGAACATTTTCTGCTGTGTATAGCTGACACAATGGATTCAGGAAAACTAGTACCAATAACTGCTTAATGAAATGATATGGCATCTGTCCAAGCACTCATTTGTTTCAGTTAATATACTTAAACAAAAGAAAAGCCTTTTTTAGAAAACAAAACAAAACAAAACCTTTCCTACTTTCTGATGCATCTAACACTGTCTGTGGCCTGAGTTGAGTGTCCTGCAAGTGGACAGGCATCTTATGCTTCATATTCTTTCCAGTACATGTTACTATCAAGGTTCTCAAGTAGCTTAAAAATTAAAGATGACATTTTACTGAACACTGAAAGCTGCTTCTTGCGATACCAAAGGTGTTGACAGAAAATAATCCTGAAACCATGCAGTCTCTATTTGGCATTAAAGAGTGTATGGAAGTTGCCTACTAATGCACTCTATTTTGTTACCTATTCATTTGAGACAGAATATACTACACAGCCCTTTCTTGAAAAAAGTTATAAAACTGTGAGTGCTCTTTTTAGTAAAACACTGTATCTGAAGTGTTTTTGTCTTCACATAGATGATAGTTTATTTTTCATTTAAATGTGTTGAATTATCTAATTCTAGCTAGCTAAATTAATAAGACTTCAAATACTGTTTTCCAACAATAAATATTTTAAATCTCTATAGCTGACAAATCAGTTCATCTTCTTGGTGGGATTGGTTGAATGTAGGCTGGATTGGAGAGATACAGAGATGAAGGATGACAATGTCTGAAACACTGGGGAACAAATGGCTTTAAAATATGTATTCCACTTATTTTCCACTTCAATGGGAGCAGATATAAACACTGACCCTTCAGAGCTGTCAGTCAAAGAATCCCACCAGGTGTATCTATTTTATTCAAAAGGCCAGGAACAACTCAGAAGATAAGATGCCTGTTCATCCACACTCTAACTACACCCTTTTTCCCTGGCTATGGTTTAGACACACAGAAATAAAAGCACTACAGGAAAGAGGTGCCCACCTAGGAGCAAGAAGAGAGCAGGGAGTGAGAATAAAGAAGAAAAGACATGGCTAGTCTTCACCAGAGCCTAAGTGGATGGGGAGAAGACAGACTGTTGAAGCTAGTCTGGAGGTCATCTAATGAATGCTAACCTTCTCTTGTTTGGCCATGTAGACATAGAGTGTCAAATTAAACATATTTTCTGAGTAAGAAATATTCATAGGATTATTGATGGCAGGACTGCAATGTTATAGTTCACTGTTCAATGCAGGCAAAGAAAGTTATTCCAAGGGAAAAAAAAAAAAAAAAAAAAAAAGAAAAAAATAGGAAAAAAATTTAATGGATGACAGTTGACAGAATAACAAATCAATTAAAATTTTGCAGGATGCAATTATCATTGCTCAAATAAAAAATAATTTTATTAAGAGTGGTGGTATAAAAATAAGTATTTGAAGAAGGATAAAGAGGAAAAGTAATGGAAAATGCAATCAAGATTAAAATGATAGTCAGATGAAAATCCGGACTTGTAACAACGACTTCTTGTATTTTTAGCAAAGAGAAATTAAAAGCTAAAAGTCTTATAAACATAGGAGAAACTCTTTCATATGCAAGTTATTTATTTCCTGGTAAATTTTGAAATGTTCTGTAACTACACACATTTGGCTTTAAATAAGTTGATGGCTAAAAGAAACAATTGTTTTTACAGGATCACAAAAATAACTTCTTCACTTCCTCTTTTTCAGTAACAGTGAAACTTTTATTTTCTATACAGGCTGGGCAACACAGCCTCCCCTTGAGGCATCTGGAGCAGCCTGCACCCAGCGATGGGCTGGGAGCATGGGGGCAGCAGGAAGGGACCCCACTCAGGGTGCAGGGCACCTCCTCACGCGGGGAGTGCATTGGTGTGGTGTCAGGATAAGCAGGGGGACACTCAAAGCTGGGGCAGCTGCATCTCTCAAAGGAGAAGAACGTCCATAGATGGGGAGGGGGTGATGGTAGCCCCCATGGCCTGGGGGGTCATGTTTGTCACTTTGTGAGTGTGGGGCATGTGTGTGTGTACCTGCATGTGTGTGGGGGCAGAGGATGAGAACTTCTTGGGAATAGTTCTAGAAAGGTATTTAGAAGTTTTTAGGTGTTTCCTAACATTTTAAAAATATCTGCTATCATGTTTTATCTGTTGTATTGGTTATTCTGAATATAAAATCCACTGTTTCCTGGTTAATCACAAGTCATTAACAAAATAATAAACAGCTTTGATTCTGGTTTGATTGAAAACACATAAGCAGGATAGTTCTTCCATGTGAAAGATATTATATATTTATTTATTTCCAGTTAATCCCATAGAACATCCATTCTTTTGAAATTTTAAGACAGAAGGGAAAACAACCCTAAATGTATATAAAAGGTTGATTTCATGATCCTCATGATTTAAGATAAATAATATTATGCCTTAAGACTTTTGTCATTTGAGGCTGATACTTTGTGAGAACAGCTTCTCAGCTTTTTCACTGTCTAATCACACACCAACATTAACCTTCAGATAAGGCATTTAATGAACTTTCACATCTACTGGAGAAAGTGATTTTGCCTTTCCAGCTCTAAGGAGTAGACTTTCTGCTGTTTGAAGACAGCAACCTGAGTTCAATATTAGATCTATATTATAATAATGATATTGATGATCACTTTCAGTATTACAAAAGCATTTGAGTTGTGCATTGCTCTCTGAGCAACATATCTGTGTCAGAGAAATGAGGCAGACTGTTTCAAATAATTATTTTTTTTTCTTGAGAAAAGGTGAAAGAATTTTGTGGAACTGAGATAAGAAGGAGGATGTTTTGGGTAAGAAATTGTGAAGAAACAGTGTCAGTAAGGCATAGTAACATGTAAATAAATAGAATAAGTAGAGATATGCACTATATATGAAATATTTTAACAGTATCGGCATATGGTTAGTACTAGTATAGGCACTATACATGTAAAATAGTGAATTAAATATACGGCTATATATATCATTGCAACAACTTTTAAACAAGTTTGAAAACTTGCTAAACTTCTTCCTTGTCATTGTCGGTTATCAACTTATTGTGCACATCACAATACAAGGAAATATGTCTGCTTTGAAGGCAACAGAACTAATTGTAAAACTTATCTCAAGTTGTCTTTAATATTCTGTGAAAATGGAAGGGGTGGCAACACAGAGAGATGGTTGTGCTAGTGAAGGAAGAGGAAAAAAATAAAGAAAGTAAAAAATACATTGTACTGTGGCCATAGGAGTAAGTCAAAGGATGCTCCACATTTACAGCAGCTTTATAATATCGTATTGGGTATGCCTGGCAGGTTTTGGTAGCAGGGGGAGCTACAGGGATGGATTCTGTGAGAAGATGCCAGAAGTTTTCCCTGTGTCTGATAGAGCCAACACTAGCTGGCTACAAGATAGACCTGTCACTGGCCGAGGCCGAGCCCATCAGCGATGGTGGGAACATCTCTGTGATAACGTAGTTAAGAAGGGAAAATAAACAAAACCCTCCTATGGAACAGCAGCCAGGAGAGAGAAGTGAGAATATGTGTGAGAAACAACTCTGCAGACACCAAGGTGGGTGAAAAAGTAGTGGGAGGAGGTGTGCCAGGCGCTGGAGCAGAGATTCCCCTGCAGCCCGTGGTGCAGCCCGTGGTGAGGCATGGAGGGTAATGGGGGAGCAGATAAAAGGGAAAATAAACAAAACCCTCCTATGGAACAGCAGCCAGGAGAGAGAAGTGAGAATATGTGTGAGAAACAACTCTGCAGACACCAAGGTGGGTGAAAAAGTAGTGGGAGGAGGTGTGCCAGGCGCTGGAGCAGAGATTCCCCTGCAGCCCGTGGTGCAGCCCGTGGTGAGGCATGGAGGGTAATGGGGGTGCAGATAAACACCTGTAGCCTGGGGAGGACCCCCACACTGGAGCAGGTGGAAGCTGTGACCCCAAAGGAAGCCTGTGCTGGAGCAGATTTTCCTGCAGTACTTGTGACCCCTTGGGACACCCAAGCTGAAGCAGTGTGTTCCTGCAGGACTGCACCCTGTGAAAGCAACCCACACTGATGCAGTTCATGAAGAACTGCAGCCCGTGGGAGGGACCCATACTGCATAAGTTTGTGGAAGTCTCTCTACCATGGGAGGGACTCCACACTGGAACAGGGGAAGAGTGTGGGGAGGAAGGAATGGCAGAGACAACATATGATGGACTGACTGCAACCCACATTTCCTGCCCCTCTGTGCCACTCAGGGGCAGGAGGAAGTAGAGAAAATCGGGAGTGAAGCTAAGCCTGGGAAGAAGGGAAGGGTGGGGGTAAGGTGTTTTAATATTTGGTTTTATTTGTCATTACGCTACTCTGATTTGATTGTCAATAAATTAAATTAATTTCCCCAAGTCAAGTCTGTTTTGCCTGTGAAGATAATTGGTGAGTGATCTGTCCTTATCTTGAACCACAAAGCTTTTGTTGTATTTTCTTCCCCCATCCAGCTGAGGAGTGACAGAGCAGCTTTGGTGGGCCCGTGACATCCCACCAGTGTCAACCCACCACAAGTGTACTTAATGTTTATCAAATTTACCACATGCTACAATGTAACATTTACCAGTGTAATTGAGACTATCTAGTAGCATATGGGTAATAATTTATTCTTCAAACATTAGCTGTTACATGTAACTTTCTTCTGCACTTAATATTTCACTAAAATACCATTGAAGCTATGCTGATTAGTTGTACTATAATTTGTAATCCTATTATGTTAAGTGGAATGGTCAGAACCAAATGTGAATTTAGAACTGAATTGAACCATGGATTTCTCAGCTTTAACATCATTTCTACTTAAGAAACAGCTAGTATTTGAATTTTATTCCTTCTTTTTTGCATTATATGTTTATGCAGAATTTAGCAGGAATTTGTGATCTGAGTCACTGGGCAATACCTGAAAACAACAATTATTAATAATTATTTTAAATAATACTTGGAAAAGCATATTTGCAATCATTGCACTTAATGCTTCTGAAATAAAAATATTTAATTAATAATAACAAATGCCAATAAATAAATGCACACATATCCTAATGCTAAGCCTAAACTGCAGAGTAAATGCTTACTTTCCAGATTAGTACTATTTTTTTTAATGAATTGAGATTTAAATCTGAAGCTGTTGATCTCAGCTGAACTACTTAGATCTGCTCAAGCATTCTGGTTACTTGGAACAACATTTAGGATAGATAGATACATAGATACATAGATACATAGATGTGTAGATAGGCAACATATATATCTAGATAAAGATATTAATATTTTCATAATCTCTAAGTGAAATTATGTGCTCAGACTGTTCAAAAATCAGTTTAAACCCTGTGCATTTTTAGGATGTAAATTGATGTAAAAAATCTGTATCTTTTCTTCTTAAACTATAGCATGAAACAGAAGAACACACTAAGAGTCCTGTGTGAGCTCCAGACAAGCTGATTTGTCCACAGAACACAGCACAACAGAAAAATTATAGCCTAGGTCCATAAAACAGGATAACTGTGTTGTCAGGATAGCACAGCTACTAAGCCTTTCTCTCAACATGGCGGTGCAGTATCATGCTGACATAGATGTTATAGGTGTAATAATTCATGTTCTGAAATTGGTTCAACCCACAGTGCTTGATGCAGACACACTTTACTACAACTATCCTATTTTCCGTTTTTTGTTTTTTTTTGTTTCCTTATTCTACTGTCTCACAGTATTGGTAACACCGTTTATGTACACTACAGAAATAAAAATAAAGTAATATGTGATGACTTGCAAACACTGTACCAATGATTCATGCAGCAGTAACATAATTTTTTTTTTTTTTGTGATATTAGAATTCCTTTTCATGGTGATGAGTCATGGAATCAGAATACTTATTTGTCTTTTGACTGAATAAATCAGGAATGAAGATTAGGCTAAGGATGAAGCTTACATACATTTTTTTCTTCTATGTGGTGACAAAGAAATGCAGAATAATTTACACTTAATATAATCATGAATAAAAGTTGAAAAATTTTGCCTTTACCTTGTAGCCTTTTCCTAGATAAAAATGTAATTAAAAATTAAGAAAGCTTTGTCCATATGAGGGCTGAAGCATGAGTCATAATTGCTATAATGACCCATTAAAATAATGAAAACTTTGGGAGTAGGACTAGTTCAGTATTAATAAATTTTTTTCTCTCTATGCTACAGCACAAATCATGCTCCTGTATTTTCTTTGTGTGACTTCCAGTAGAGGTAGAGGTTTTGTATCCCACCCAATAAGAGAAGGAAAATGGTTGCCTTTTGAGTTAGTGTCACTATTTCCAACTCATTTTGATATTCAGTAGTGTACTCTAAGATTCACTTTTTAATTATAGCTCAATTCTATACACTTCTATAGCTCAGGTCTACACTGGTCCTGGTAAAACTGCTGGAAAGAGTAGGTGATGGTTCTCTGTTACTTCTGATACTCCTTAATACTTTGTGATTTTCTGTTACTCTCCAGTGAGTCTTAGTGTGTGATCTTACCCGTACAGTGAAAAGTCAGCACAATTATGAAAGTATTTGACACTCTTCTATTCATATTTTACCAGCATTATGTCCAAAACTAGTGTCTTGTTGCATCTTTATTATTATCTGTTACTGTAAGCCCTGAACCTGCTCAGAAAGTACATCAGTCTTGAGGATTTCATAATTTATAAGTTACCTAGCAGACGAGTAAACTGTCCCATCATCACAAAGGGCTTATAAAAACATCAAGCCACCAGTCCATATATTACATTAGGCTTGTATTGAACAGAGCATATGTGAGAGGAAAAATATATTCTGAAATGTGAAATATGCAGCAAAACCAAGGAGTCACTATTTCTATGTGTAGAAACTGTGAGAAAAAAAGTAGTTAATAAACCAATAATTTGTTTTTAAAATATATGTCTATTTCAGTTTGCACAAAAGTAAGTAAATTCTTCAAGGACAGAAGTGAATGTAAGGGTAACAGAGCTATGGTGACCTATGCTGGCCAAAGATTTGGCTATAATAGCTTTTTTTCAGGTAAGAAGGTAGAAGGATTAAATTTTCAAACTAGATGGACTGCCAAACCAACAATTTTTCGGAGGCAGGAACTAAATAATTATTTCTGTGATTAGAGTGTTCTGTGCCATGTTTCCAACAGAGGCACCTTTATTCCACCTATTCAAGACCAATGGAGATAAGAATTTAGAAACACCTGCAAATTCTTCAAAAGTTTTTTTGCTTAGAGAATGTAATAAAATTTCAGTTAAATCAATAAACTGTTTCCAGAATGTGTCGAGTTACACTCACAAAATATATACAACAAAAAAATAACTGCATTGAGCAAAACAGTTAATTGACATCCCAATGGTAGGCACTGGAACTGTACATGTTCTATAAGGAAAACATCATATTGAATGGGAACTTCTTAAACACAGGGGAAAATGGAAGTCTAGCTGTACTTTAAAACCTTCAACTATATTTTGACTTTATTTCAAGCTAACACCTACAACTGTTAAAGCCAATGCAAAAGTTATGAAATGATTTTGCATTATTCAAACATCTTCCTCAGACAAAACATTCCTTTAAATCAGTATATTTTGTTTAAAAAGCTTAATGAACAAAAGATAAGGATTCTAGAATTTAGACTTCCAGATCTAGTGTAGTTTAGTTGACAAAAAATGTCCTACATAACATGTTTGTGCTTGTTTTTTTTTTTTTTTCCTGTGCCTGTTATGGTTTAATATTAGATTGCTTCTCATAGAAACGGGTAGAAATCTTTTAATAGTTAATCTTAATTATATATAGTTCATAAATATTACTTATTTAATAGTGATTCATTCATATTCCAGCACATTTCTACATTTTGAATCTCTAAATTTCATACTTCAAGGGTTACATCTGCAGCTGTTATGTGAAGATTGAAACTTTTTTCATTAAAGTAGATTTCCACTGGATTAACCTTCCACTTTCAAAATGTACCATTTAATCAGTGCTGCTATTTTATTGTAATGGAAAAGAGCAAAGTTTATGAGTGTTGGCTTTGTATAAGCATACTGCACAAACAATAACGTTTTCTGCTTACACTGCGAAATCCTGCAGCCATGGAGAAAAATACTGCAGTATGGAAAAGTATATAGTTATGAAAGAGTGATATTAATTTTTCAGATGACTATATTTGAAATGGAGCAAAGACAAAATGTTTCTCATGTATTTCACATATGTATTTTACAGAATGTAAATATTAGTTTTGAAAATTATTCCATGGAAAGGATTTCCTCCCTGGAAGCAAAAGTCATATAGACTCTCAGAAGCTGAAATAAATGAGTGTGTTGATTTATGTATGGCAAATATTTGATGTTGCGACTTTAACAGAAAGCCATTTATCATAAGGCTATATGGCATAGCATATAATAATCTAGAAGGGGAAAGGAAATTGTATTTTACGGGATAAATAATCTAATTCCAAACATTATGCAGCAAGATTTAGAGTGCAAGAATAAGAGAAAAAAAGCTTAAAATAATTACTGTTATTATTATTACTGGTAATAAAATATACTTTTATGTATTAATAGCTGGTATAGTCAAAGTGAAAAATTTAGTCTGTGTTGTTTTAACAAAGTGATGTATTTTGAAATCAGAAATATGCAGAAAGTGCAATGCGTGGAGGCTGAGTAACCCAGGGAAACATGGGGAAGACCTGTTTTGCTTTGCTGCTGGCTGAGCTGAGATGGTGTGAAGATGTTCACATTTTGCATAGACTAGAAGACATCTACATTTGCTCTCCATTCAAACTTAAGTTGTTTTGTGCTTTGGAGGATTCTCTGTATTGTGTAAGAGATAGTTTGCCTAAAAACTTCAATCTGTTCTCAGTAAGAATATATAAGTTCACAAAAAAATAGATTTATTATTACACTAAATCTGGAATAAATAAAGAAAAACAATCCTCACCCCCCATTTTTTTTTTATAGGTGATGGCTTAACTTAAATAACAGCATATTGTGTGTTGTATATTAAATTGAAAAAAGATTATGCTAAGCCATAGTCCTCGCACAATTTGTGTTCAAGACTTCCTTTTATTAACTTGCTGCTTTTGCTTGTTTGAATTTTACATTTCCTCCCACAAAAAAACCTGTTATCAAACCTGCAGCTTCATCCAGTGAATACCAAGATCATCACTTTCTAGTGATAAATTGGCAGTTTAAGATTTTTGCTGATTACTGTGCATTTTTTCTCCTTGATGTACTGATAGTAATTAAAATATTTAAATCCTTCTCAAGCTATATGTCAACCTTTTATAACTATAGATACACATTTTCATGAATTGCGACAAGTTTGCTTAGGCATTCTTTGTTCCCCTTTCTTTTTTTCTTTTTCTTTTTCTCACTTTCCAGAGACATGAGTAAAGATATGTGTGGACCATGTAGGATATTTGTTTATTGTAATGTTAAGATAAAATTAATGTTTGTTTGTTGGTTTGTTTGTTTGTTTGTTTTAACTGCATACTAGTATCTATATAATCATGTTAATTCAGAATTTTGATGGTGTTGGTCCTGCTTTAAAAAACTCCAGAAATTTTTTACCAGACAATTTATAATCTGTAATTTGACTGTAATTTGACATCCTCAGCTACTTTCTCACTCTGATGTTCACATCAGACTTAAATGCATTTACCTAGGAGCCAACAAGATACTTCTAGTTACATGTTAATCCATGGCAGCTACAGATTCACAGTGTATAACTGGGTGATATACCAATGGTAACTGGTATCACCTCCTTCTTGATACGCAAGCTATCCCATACTGAATGCAGAGGATATGACTACTTAGTTACAAAGCAGTGACTAAATTCTGTGGTCTGCAGATTTTCTTTACATATCAACAGTGAAAATCAGGAGAAAATGACCGTATTTTCACTTAAAAACAATGTCTTGGTTTAACCCCAGCCAGGAACTGGCCACGGCACAACTGCTCGCTCACTCCCTCCTGGTGAGGTGGAGGAGAGAATTAGAAGAGTAAAAATGAGAAAAACTCGCAGGCTGAGGTAAAGAAACAAGGAATATATCACTGCTTCACACTGTCAGGCAGGTGTTTGGACATTTCCAGGAAAGGAGGCCTCCATCATGCAAAATGATTACATAGGAAGACAAATGCCATCACTCCAAATGTTCCACTCCCCTTCCTGCTTCTTCCTCGAGCTTCATATGCTGAGCATGATGTCATATAGTATAGAATATCCCTTTGGTCAGTTGGGATCAGCCGTCCCAGATGTGTCCCCTCGCAACTTCTTGTGCACCCCCAGCCTACTTGCTGGCGGTATGAGAAGCAGAAAAGGCCTTGACTCTGTGTAAGCACTGCTTAGCAATAATGAAAACACCTCTGTATTATCAACACTGCTGTCAGCACAAATCCAAAACATAGTCCCATACTAGCTGCTCTGAAAAAAATTAAGTCTATCCCAGCCAAAACCATCGCAAGCAGTGAAATGTTTAATGCAGTTAGAAATGCTTTGGAACTATGATTGAAGACAATCTTTTTTATCACAAAACCTTTCATTTTATATTTCCTAACTATTTGTTATATAATCTGTTAACAAGTTGCTCACCCAGGGGTTATCTAAACACATTTTACTTAAGTCTGAGAGGGTGAAGTGTTGAAGCTCCACAGAACAGAAATGTCAGCATTGCCCTGTGTCTTCTTACAGGCATTTTAAAGGATTTTTCTGTTTACTTAAGTCTGTCACTTACAAGAATTTTCCACAATCATTTTTATAAAAGATCTCTTGAGTTGTCATCAAAGTGTAAAGTTTCACTGTATTTAGTACAATTAATACAAACAACTGCAAAACAAGTAGAATGGAACAGAACTTGCTGTCTGTCTTAGCAAGTCTATGTCAATAAACAACACAGAAAGAGAGAATGCAAGAGTGCAAGAGAAGGAAACTTTTGCAAATAATATACTGAATTTAGGTACATATATAGAAAGGCTGTTTTTATCTGAACTGTGAAATGGAGTATTTTCATGTCTGCTGTTGTGGGATGGTAAAAAGGAAAATTATATAGTCCTGGTAATAAAAGTAAGGACTGACTTATTTTGTTCTTCATCTTATGTAATATGTAAAAAAATATTAAAAAAACATAGCAAGACAAGACCCACATTCCTGTGAATGTGTTTGTTGGTCACTCAAAAAGTTCAACCATGTTAAAACAGTGTTTGCAGTGGAGTTAATTTAGTGACCTACAGATGCTAAATTTCACAAAATTTTAAAAAGTTGCTTGTGTTGCCTAAAATAATTTTTAGAATATAGTTTTTCTTTTGAAATGTCCCTAAATTTTTAGCACATGAGCAACATTTTAAAAAAATGTGTTATTCTTGAATTTCTTCCTTTCTTAGTCTTCATTGACAGCCTATCTTTAAAAAAGTCTACCTAAACAAAACTTGGTGGAGATACAGATTATGATGTTCGATGCAACAAATAGTTTAAGAGAGGATTTTGGTCTTCTTTGCTATAAAATAAAAATTAATGTGAAAGGTAATATATACTGAAGAAAAGATACATTCTTGGCAGCTGACACATTTTACAGATCAAGAAACACAGGTTTAGCTCTGCCTTTGCTGTTTTCGGATGTTATCTAAGGATTGAGCAATTATGAAATATAAGCAGAAAGCTATGACAAAGCTGACATACTTAGCCAATTTGTCATTTGTACAGTAGGAGTAAACAAAGGACAATGTCAGAGGTTTACTTTTTGGCAGAAAAAAGTATATGCATGTATTTTGTGAGTGTAGTAGTAATAAATCACCTAGTATTATGTTGACAAATTGTATATGAATGTGCTTAGATAAGCAAAAATGAACTTTTATCACTCAGACTGGTACTGAACCCCAGACTCTAGACATTAGACAGAATTAGGCATTTTAGCAAAAAGGTACTGAAGAGTTATCATATTCGATAGAGGCACAGCCAATACAGACAATAAGGGTCAGTTCAGCTGGCTAAAAGTAGGCCTGAGTACCATCTGAGACTTTGTAAGATATCCAGAGTATTTGCATGGGGCTGGAAGACGTGACACAGGATCTAGAGAGTACCTTCATCCTTCAAAACTAGTAACTGGATGTTTGGAGGATTCTGCAGAGCATCTCAAATAGCACTGCACAACTTTATGGACAACTAAGAAAAGATGCACTGAGTGAACTATGTTCTCATTGCCTTTTATGGAAGCTTAATCACTTAGCAAATATGTAGACACCTAAATTTAGATGTCTGTAATATAAGGCTTAATAGCAAACTTAGTGTTAAAAAGCCTTATTAGATTATGCCTGAAATACAATGGGAGTTTAGCTCACAGGCAAATCCTCATATTTTGGTGCCTAAATTTGATTTGCATAATCTGAAGTTGAATTATGTTGCCAGGCAGCCGATGTATGACTTGTTTAACAACAAGTATAGGATACACTGACATATAATTTAGTGGAAATAAGAAAATATGTGAGATTTGATCCAATTAGACGTGTCATCAGTGAGGAATCCAGGGTCTTGTGTTACTTATCAAGTGATGATTTCTGTGTTACAAGGTCAGCCTTTTCTCGGTTCCTTGCCTGATAGCTCATCACTAGGTTGTTTTGGAGCTTGTAATAGCTTTGAATAACAATGCCTCCCATTGATTATGTAAAGCCCATTTGTGACTTGTGTTGTGCTGAAAAAGTTGTTTAGAAATCTCTGTGTAAAACAGAGGTGTGAAGAGAGAAGCAGAAGAGGAAAGAGGACAAACAGAAAGACAAGAGAAAAGAAGGAAGGGCAATTAATGTCTTAGACCTAATGATTTCAGTGGGATGATTTCAAAGCCCTTCTCTGCTTAATTCAGAATAGAAACTCAATTTGTATTGAAAGAGACTATCCTAGGCCACTCCCTACTGATCATTCAGATGTTGATTTCCTCTGAGTGTCCTTGGAGAAGACAAATTTCTTCCATTTTGCACAAATAACTTATTACAAATTGAACTAGAAAGACATAGACTTTATGGGAAGAATTCAGCCCACTTACTTTTTATCTTATTCTGATTTAGGCAAAATGTGTCGTCTTAGGTTTTTTATTATCTGTGGCTTCCTGATCTTTGAGGCATATAATTTTTTTCAGCCATGCTAGGCAAAGTTCTCTGGGCACCTAATCACAGTTTCCTAGACATGCTCATAAACATTGTTTTTTAAGTCAATGGATGACTAAGAGCAACTGTGATTCAAATATAGGCCAGAAGAGACAAAATTCTGCTTTAATTCCCGGAAAAAAATAATCCATTAGATACGCTTAAACCATGCCTTAAATAAATGATAGTATTAAATTTGGTTCATGAAACTGTCAGGCACTTACTGCTGAAGAGTTCAAGTACTCCCCTATGAAATAGAACTGTTACAGTTCCTCTTCCATACATGGGCATTTAAATTCATTGTTCCACTTGTTAAAGGGTATCCTAGCTAAATTATATAACGTATTTGTAGGTATTTATTTTTTCATCACTCTTATTGAAGCAAAGAATGCAAGTCAATACTGTGAGAAAGATTCCTACCTCTGTGTCACACCGAAAGAACCAGATTACTGGTGCATAGTGATAATTATGGGTTCAGACATTGTTTATGGGCTGGATGCTGAGTGGGAAGGGAACTTGGAAAGAGGACATAGAAGAGGCTAACATATTAATTGCTTTATTCACCTACAGTTCTTTACTGTAGGAAAACTTGTTGACTGCAGAAATCCCAGGTCTCTGAGACCAGTGGGAGGGTTTGGAACAACTAAGATGTACCCTCAGAAAATAAAGTTAAGGAATCTTTGAACAAATTGGACAGAAACAATGCCATCCACAGGTGTTGAGGGGGCTGGCATCCACACTGCAAGGCCACACTGATGATCTCTGAAAGATCATGGCAACTGGAGGAGGTTCCCGAGTACTGGAAGGAAACAAATCTCTCCTGTCTTCAAAAATGACAAAAAGAATGATCCAGGGAACTTGATCCTTGAGAGGATGAAACAAAGAGTCCTAAAAACGAAGGCCAAGAAGGTGATTGGGACTAGTCAACATGTATTTACAAAGTGTACTTGAGCAACCTGATAGCCTTTTACAGTGAAATAGCTATCAGGTTGTACGAGGAGAAAGCAGGACTTTTGAAACTGTCACCCGTAACATCTTCACAGACAAACTGAAGAAATACCTGCTAGATAAGGCCGTGAGGTGGACTGAAAACTGGCTGCATTGCTGGGCTCAAAAGGTTGTGATCAACAACATGAAGTACATCTGGAGTCCAGTCACTAGTGGAGTACCTCAAGGTCCATACTGGGGACAATACCCTTCATAATTTCATTAAGGACCTAGATGATGGGACAGAGTGCATGCTCAGCAAGTTTGCAGATCATATAAATCCAGGAGAGGGGGATGATATACCAAATGTTTTTGTTGTCATTCTGAAAGACCTTGACAAGCTTGGAAAATAGACAGACAGGACTCTTATGAAAGTTCAGCAAAAGGAACTGCAAACTCCAGACCCTGACAGGGGTATAACCCCATGCATCTCTACAGGCCAGGGTTGACCAGCTGGAAAGCAACTCTTCACAGGAGGTCCTGATGGGCAATGTGTCCCCTGTTGCACTTTTCCACCCTGTCACAAGTGAGCTCAACCCCTTGACCAGACTGTCAGTGGTTAGGTGCAGGCTCTGGAGGAGGTAAAAGCCTGAGACATAGCCAGACAAGGAACTCCTCTAGTTTCAATCTGTTGTCTGAAAACCCGCAAAGGAGCAGAGTGACACAGTGAGGATTGATGCATATGAGCTTGGAATACCGATCATGTGATTGATACATGAATAGCGGGTGGTTTTTCCAAGGAACAAAGAAAGTTGTGGGTACAAGGGGTCTCATGCATACCTTTTCCATCGCATGTAATTCGACTATGAGTCAACCACTTTATCCCATAAATATGACAGCCTAAATGAGCCTTCTTTGAGCTCTTCCTGCTAGAGAGTGTGGCTGAATGGCAGTGACCCTCCCTTGAGCTGGGATGTCTCTCAAGGGTGCTTCTCAAAGCAAAAGATACTTTTTAGTTATGGCAGATCTTTAGAAGGGCTCAACATAAGGTTTCTCTGAATTGCAGTTGAACTGCATGCCAGTTAACTATTCTCTTGAGCAGGGACATCTCTCAAGGCTTGAGATTTCTTTCCTGAGACCAAGGAATTCTTTCTTACCCAAGGCAGAGAGATCCCTTACTTGCTGCAGATCCTCAGTAAGTGACTGATGGCATGTTGAATTAGTGCAAATGAAATATTATTAATCAATGTAGTTATTTACTGTTAATTATTTAAACCTTGTATGACATTATATGTAAACCACTGACCAAGTCTGGGAGTAAGTCTGGATCCAGCCTCACCTAGACTTCTCTCTGAGAAGGAGTTTAGAAGGCAAAGGGGTCCAGTCTGAACCTTGTGACTCATCAGGAAGGTCTTCGCTATGCTTTGTATCTCTTCCCTTAGACATAAATGGTTGGCCAAGTCTGGGAGTAAGATTGGACTCGGACACACATAAGCTCTGTAAGGAGTTTAGAAAGCAAGAGGGTCCATTCTGAACTTCGTGCCTCTAAGGGAGGAATCAGTATCTTTCTTCTGAGCTGACTGGTAGTCTCAAGCAACATATCTAGGCCTTTGGTGTTACCACGTTTACATCAACTGTTGTATGAACTACTTAGCTCTCTTTTGCATGACACATTTATAATACTTTTCATTTGCTGGCATTCCCCACTATCAGTTTCCAATAAGAAACTGAGCACAAATCTTCTCTGCCTCTTCTGAGAATGTGCCTGTTTGGCAGCCAGTTGTCTCTCTTGGCAGTTACCATCTCTTGGTTGCCAGCTCCTTGGTGAGCAGATTCTTGTGATTTTTATCTGGAGAATGAGTGGATTCTTGACATTTTCATCTGGAGAACAAAAAATTAAAAGGTGTTTGTTTGTTTTTTCTTTTTTTCCCTCCCAGTTGCAGATATTCATGTGGAGTACATGTACAGGGCTCTGGTAATGAGAGGAGATGTATTTATATGGAAAGATATCTCAAAGTTTAATCAATGTTATGGCAGTGACAATGTTTTTACATAAGAATTGTCTATATCTTTTTTTTTTGTACTTGTCTTTGATTGCTCAAAGGCATAGTCTGCAACACATTTTCCACTTAAGAACCCAGATTACCGTTACATGAAATATATGACACTACTCTGAAAAGGCTAATCCCACTTTTGCCTTTCTATTACCTTTATATTCTACTCTAGGTTTATTTCAGTATTTAAGAATCCATGAGATTATGGAATATGATGGTGTAATGTGTAACCCTGCATGGTCAGAAGTTAATTGCTATATAAAAACTTTAATTCCAAGAACGTGTCAATGG
This sequence comes from Pterocles gutturalis, assembly GCF_000699245.1. NCBI lineage: Eukaryota > Metazoa > Chordata > Aves > Pterocliformes > Pteroclidae > Pterocles > Pterocles gutturalis. Next base: position 3,911 of record NW_010136021.1, on the reverse strand, counting down.
TTTGAAGCTTACTTTAACAGCAGGATACAAAGAGAACCGTAGAATGGGAGCTTTACAAGTGTAGAAGTGAGATGTAGGAATTTAGATCCAAGACATAGATATATAGCTGAATATGCTTTAGTGTGGAGCTCTGTTTTCTTGAAATTGATTATTTGCCACCCTTATGAATAATGAATTTGTATTCTTCTATAAGTACAATAGGCAAATAGAGCTCAGGGAGATAAAAAATTAATCTGAATTAAGCTTTAATATCAGTAAGTATGCATGGAGTGAAAGGAGTAAGTAAGAGTTACCCAGCCATCAAGAGAAGCAATACCTAAAAGTTCTTCTCTGATTTTGACTCAGAATGCTTTGTAGTTTGTGTCTCAAATGGCAGATCATTCACACCTTTGTACCCTCTGTAGTAATGTTCATTTGAATCACCTGATGTTAGTTTTACATTCAACTTTGTTTATTATTTATTAAATATTTGGTTAAACTCATTTGAAAGTTTATGTCCCTGACACTTGCAAATCAATTCCTTCAGACTGAATGAGCCATTTTCGATCCATGTCTGTTGATCTGTCATTATAGAATTAAATTTTGAGTACCAGTGTGCAGCTATATCAAAATTATGACCCTTTTGTTGATGGTCATAGAATACTACTGAATGCTTAAAATTATGTATTTCATAAGTCATATTGCAGTGCTTTTTGTTGCAGCTATTGGCTAATAAAAATCCCACTGGGCAGTAATATTATGTTCTAGTTATTCTGATTTTCCAGTTCAGTGGCTTGAGGTTTACTTATAAGTATATAGAATATGCTTAACATCCACAAAACCCACTTTGTATTCTAAACAAATGAGCTCTAAGACACATGACTTATTTCCCTTTTGTAGGAATTATAATTGTATATTTCAAATAGAGAAAATGGATTCTTTTTTCAATGCAAGCCACATATTTTGGATTCTTTAAACAGGCTTGCTGCCCTCAGTGAAGTCCTATCTAATTTAAAATATCTGTAGATAAACGGCATTATCCCCTGAGTATGGTGTGCAATCTATTATATCTTACAAAATATAACAAAAAAGTCCAAAAATGTAAATAAATTCAACAACAAAAAAATACATAATGTGTAAACAAAACAGCTAACCAGACGCTAGCTGTTGCACATACATAGCTAGCAATGTGTAGGGTCAGTTGGAGGTAGGCTACGTATTCTTAGTCTCAAAGGACTTATGGATAAGAACCAAAGAAATATGTGCATTCCACAAGCTTTATTGTCACTTCATAAGGCTGATTAGGGAATCTTCCCCAATTTATTGAAAACAAAGTAGCATTCTCCAAGTTTGTTAAGCATGGCTGTCATCTAGTAACTATGCTCTGATCTACACAGATGACTCAGGATCAGTTTGTAGGTAGAGCCAGATGTGATTTTTCTCTACTGAAGTATCTTTAAAATATTCTGAGTTCTAAAATTTTACTTTAATTCAGAATGGAGATGTATTCTAAGACAAACTTTGTTTCATGAAACAAAATGTTCATTGATAAATGTCAATTTTAAGACCCTTGAAATGATTAATGCGGCAAAATTCTTTATAGGTTTTCACATAAGAAGGGACACTTCCTCTTATGGGATATTAGGAATGGCTGCCTCATCCAGTTGCTCATGCCAGGACTCCTTTCTGTTTGGCCACAGGAGCACAGCCCAGTGCCCTGGGATCTTGGGTCTCTGCCTAGGCTGAGGGACACAGCTGCCACCTTCCTGTTTGCAGGTTCAACAGTGAACTCTCCAGGTTCACAAGCACACACACATTCACGGATCCTTAAGTACCAGCACAGACCCTTCACATGCTCACCACCCCTACCTGGATCCTGTCCCCTCTAACTGTTCCTTGGGTCTCCTACCATTTTATTAGTCCAGCTGGGTGCTCACTGCAAACACACAACACTCACACACTCATCCCACAGGCACCCCACACTCGTGGGTGTCCCCTGAATACCAGCATAAACACTGCACCCACCTGATACCCCTGTTGAGACCTGAGGCTTCTCTACTTGCCAGTCAGTACAGCTTAAAGTTTGTTAGTGGATACAACACTCCACACACATCCAGTTTGGAGAAGATACAGACACTCACCCCACCAGCCGTTGGCACCAGGCCCATGGGCTGTGACTGTCCCCACCAGCTGTTGGCACCAGGCACACGGGTTGTGACTGTCGGTCCTGCTCCAGTGGCTGATGTTGAGCCCCTCACTCACCTCACTCACCCGGTCTCACCAGTAGCTGGATTTTGGGGCACCCATCATTCCTGCCCCACGGCTAGAGGTTAAAAACCCCCACTAACTCCAGTGGCTGATGCTGAGACCCCATGGGCTCCAGTAGCTGACACCACAAGCCAGGGACACCCGCCCCCCTGGTCTGACTCCAGGAGCTGCACCAAAGTTCACTCAGACACACTCTGGTTTCAACAGCTGCTGGCATTGAGTCCTTGCAGTGCACACACACACACATGCGGAAGATAGAGAGTGAGATTACACAGGTAGTTAAGATAAGATTTAATAAGAAGATATAAGAAGACAGTGCATATTGTAGTGGTCAAGTGCAGGGCTCAACCAAACAAACGTACTGACCGGCCCTGTTTTACACAAAACCAGACCCTTTTATACAACTTTCTGCCTCCCCCTCACTCTCTGTTCCTCCCTGCTTCCCCTTTCCCTGCACATAGCCTCATCAGCTGGCACATCCTAACTGACGCCCTCCGATGTGTAGGCCCTCTAGGTTTTCATCCTTGTCAGATGAAAAATCTACAGGCTTGCTTGTAGTTTTTTGATAGGCCATCAACTCATGTGACTTACCAAGTTTGATTCTGGTTATTGTTTGTTAACATTAATTGGGCAGGTTTTATGTCTCTGTGTGTTTGTCTCCTTCCCTTTCCTTATCCTCCCAGATGAAAAAAAATAATCATTTTCACACCCCACATACTCTTATTGATTTGTGCCACTGACCAGGCTTGTTCTTATCACGACCTCCCTTATATGTGTTGGTCACTTTTGTCTCTGTATATTCTGGTTTGTTATTGATTTGATCAGATGCCCTCAAAGGAGCAGGCACTCTCCTTCCATATAACCTTACACTTCCAACTTCTCTCTGCATAAGTATGCATAGATGTTGAAAGTATGTATAAACCTTTTTGATTGCACTCTTTGGCATTTGAGTGTGAGACAGAACAAATTACACGCATCAACAATTTGGAGCAAATCTTACTGTCATTAAGAACTCACATGTTAAAAATCATAATTGTACTTTAGAATTTTTTTCTCAGATTAAATGTATCATTAGACATAATAGACACTTCAGTGTGAGTGAATGTAAGAAATTGTAAGAACAAGAAATTGTTGAGATTCCCTAAAGAGTCATACAGTTGTAGTAGTAGGATCCTCTAAGGATCAACTTGGAGACAACGGATAAAGAACAGGACATGATGAAATTAGTGATTTGTAGGTGGAATAAACTTCAGTATGGTTCCTTTATCCCACAGTCACCTCCATTTACCTCATACTGCTTCCATCAGCCTTGGAGTTTAGGAGCCAGTTCAGTTCTGGAAAGAACCATGTGCAAAAAACCAGATATCCTTATTTTATCTTATGATTGGAGAAATATGTGGTAAAGAATCTTCATGCTACTGTACAAAGTGGAGTAGTAATTATTTAGCTAATTAAGTTTAAGAAAACAATAAGATCTCCAGCATTCAGTTATAAATTTAAGGTTATTTCTCACAAAGCAATCACTCAGTATCTTACCTCAGTTATTGTCTTCAAGAGGCACAAAGACAGATCAGAAACTGTGTTCATAAGCCAAATGGGAAAATGCAATCTCAATGACACTGGCTTTATATTTTACAGTTGTGATGGGTTAGCCCTTGGCTGGG
>NW_010136020.1:0-984 GCF_000699245.1 Pterocles gutturalis | reverse complement strand
TAATTCAATTATAATATTTTATATTATATATTCCATACATAGACATCATAATACTACACATCACGACTGTATACATTGGAATATCGTAAATAATTACAGCGCACTTACATAATTACACATGACTTATATAATTAGACTATTTACATAATTAAAATATTACTTCTTCCAATTATATGATAATATCACTGTATATATGACACTATATTATTCTCTCCAAAACAACAACAAAAAAAAAGGACTGGAGGAGCTCATCCATCCCACCCCCATCCCGTAGAGATGCAGGAACCCAAAATTTCAGATTAATACACGACTTTTTCCTCCTTCTGGGGCTTTTTTGGCCCAAAATCTCATGGCTTTGCAAAAAAAAACAAAATTACTTTGGGTTTTTGGGAGGGAGGAATATTTTGGAGATGCTGCAGAAGGAGGTCCACGTGTTATTAGCGATAGTTATTAATCGCTAAAAAGGAGCTAATGGCTAATTTCCCCCATTTTGAGGTTAATTAATGCATTTGATTAATAGGAGATTAATAATGCATTATAATAACAAATGCATCCCTGCGTTCACCAATGCATTAATTAATGCAGCGTGAATAATGCATGGCAATAATTAATGCATTAATGAAATAATGCATTAATACACAAATAATGCATAATTAATGTGTAATCATAATGCAAAAATCATTAATTTTGGATACTGCAAAATAATGCAAAAATAATGCATTGCTGCATTAATTAATTAGTGCACTAATTAATGAATGCAAGAATTAATTCATGCATCATGATCACGGCTTGCATCACCTGTAGACAGCTCGCTTGTCGGCCTCCAGCTGCGCCTGGGGGTCGCCGGCGGCCGGGGGCACAGGCGCGTTGGCAGCAGCCGGTGGGGTGGCAAGATGCACGGGCTGCGCCTTGGCGGGTGGCTGGGCTGTGGCCGTCATCTGGGAGGGAAGGAAAAGAAAATTTAAAAAGAAGAAAAATGAATTT
>NW_010136019.1:30692-74482 GCF_000699245.1 Pterocles gutturalis | reverse complement strand
GCACCCAACTTGTACTGGTACCTGGAAGTTCAGAAGCAACATATTATTCAGAAGTCATTAGTCTGCAAGTTAAATCTCTGTGTGCGATAATGTTTGGAGTGCAAGTGTCTTTTAATGTTTGACCTGGATTTGTTTCAAAACTATTGAAATATTGTCTTACATCTGTTTTCTTCTCCTTTCAAAAAAGTGTTTCAGAAGAAATCTCTCTCCCTGTTGGCTAAGTTTACACAACCTAAAAAAAAAAAAGTTCTTCTCATACATCTTTCTCTGTTTGTTGGCATCTTTAATTTTCCACCTATGTTCAGAGTATTTTTGGGCAAATCTGATATAATCCCTCATTTTGTATTCCTGACCACAATGCTACTAAGATAGCAAGTTACTGTAAGAAAAGTGCTCATCTTCAGGAGTTTTTCTCTTTATTGGTTTAATCTTGCTAAAATTCTTAAGGGTACTTATGTGATATAAAATAGTATTGTCAGTATTGTCTTGATTTTGGGGAGATTAAAACTATTTTTTTTAATAATCATTGTTATTTTATTGCTAAAGAATGAGGCAAGAATGATAGCTGATCATTATTTCACAAACATAATCCCTTACAGCATTCTTTCTATGTTTATGCACAGAGCTGCTGATGACTGAATGGAAATAGGGTTTAGTGGGATTTAATATATTCTCAGTAGAAAGGCTTAACTTAATATGCAAGATCTAATGGGAATTTTCTTTCCCAGAGATATTTTTATTAGCGTTTAGATACTTTAAAGTGTACAAAATAGAGATCCGGCTCTCAAGCAGAGAAGTCCCATCAAAGTATTATTGTATTTAAACGTAGGCCTTTATAGAAGCAGCATACTAAACTCATGGAGATAAAATGTGGGCTTATTTCTTTTAAGGCTTTGAAGTATCTGTCCTCTCTCTTGTTATTGTCTGTATTTAATACAGTCTTTGAATTTGTGCTTGATGTAGTCCCAGTAAAGTAGAATGAAATTATCCTCAACTGGTCAGTGATGAAGAGTGATGGAGTAACCATCAACTACTGCACACCCATCCTCACACAGCCTGAGCCTCCTCCTCCGTGTGTTTATTATCAGCAGTGGTCCTGAGAATGTCTTCCACTTTCTGTGAGTGACAGATTTGATACAGCTGCTGTACCCAGGTGTGACAACACAGATAGGAACTCTGCTGTTAAGCTGACTAGTTATATAGGTTTATACTAGCGCAAGGTAGCTGTGAAGCTGGTGCACCATCTTGTCCCCCAGAAAAGCCTCAATGGTTGTGAACAATGCAACTGATATGGTTTAGCAATTTCAGCTTCTGTAAAGAATTATTAGCCTGAGAAAACCTATTTAGTGCCTCTGGAAATTATTGCTGAATGCTAGGATAGCATCTCAGACAGGACTGTTGTAAGTGATGCTGACGGATGGGTTCTGTAAAGTTGAAAGAATGGAAGAATGCTTAGAATATTAATGCAGTAAAAGCTGCCTGTCACCTGAGTTAGTGAAAAAGGACAATTGGTTACTTAGTACAGGTTTGGAGATTCTTGAAGATGGTTTACTGAACTAGAAAATTGTCTAATAAAGTGACTTTTTGGATAGATGTTTTGTGTAAATTCATGGTTATCTGCTAAATTACACTCCATGTAATTTTTTAAAAAGTGTTTGAAAGGTGTTCATTTCAGCCTTTTCTGCTGAAGTTAGATGGATGGGCTTGGATCAATTAATCAAGAAAATACTTCCTGAAGGATTGGTAGCTATTTTGGAAAGAAGATAACTCAGACAGCTCAGAAATACTCAGAAACGTGAGGCTGGTGTTTTTGTATGTTCTCTTAAAAATATTTCTGTCCATGATGTTTTAATATATTGAATTGGAAGCTGAGTAGACAAAGAAAGTATTCTCACAGGACTACTATTGCATCTTCAGGGTTGAAAAGCAAACAGAAGAATGACAATCATTGGAGTTCTCTCTCTGGTAATAACATCAAATGGAAATACGGTGGCCTCTAACCCACTCTTGTAAAATAAAAGCTGGTGGTTATGAAAGATGGCTGTTATTTACAAGCTTTGTCTATACATACACCACAGTGTTGACTGAAGTGAATAAACAGCCAGTTCTTGACTCATAAATATGTAGAAGTAAAGGTCAGGTTACCTGGTACCTAATATCTGTCAAGATTATCTCACTTGTATTTTTCCAAACTGTTTGGGTTTCCTTAAGCCATACTGAGACAAGCTGCATCTCCTCAATATGCCTGAGGTTTGTTTCTCCTGTCAGGACAGGCAACTCGGCAGGGCAGAGCCAGCATCGGCCAAAATCACCAACGTGGGGGACAGGTGGAATTCAGACAATCCCTCTAGTGCTTCTCTCCCTAGCTGAAGAGGTTTACTCAGACAAATCCATCAGTAGCTCACCATGATCTCCTATTTAGCTATTGTTACTTGCTTTTGTTTTAACCAAAGCAATTTTTAAGCTTCATCTTAATTTCTCCAAAAATAAGAAACTCAAGTTTCCTGCATCCTGCTCTTTGCAGTTGGTGCTTTTGTATTTCTTGCTTTAACATATTCCATGTGCAATGTTAACTTTGCTGTAGTCAAGCTAGAGGTCTGGAAGGGTCTGTATTTTGTTAAAATTCAGTATCCAATTTTGTAATCGTGTCCCAAAATTATAGTGGATACTAACTCTTTCTTTTCTGTTTAACTTAATTTCCTGTTCAGATCAATGAGCACTGCTTTTTTCTATCTCATGAGACACTTTTGAGTATTTTTCCCAGTCTATGTGGCAATATCTACCTAGTTGTCTATATGCCTCCTTTTTTGACTTTTTAAACCCTAGATTATTCCATTCATCAGTTTCACAGCATAACCCCGCAAACAGGTGTATCAGCTCAAACAGGCTGTGAGTTGCAGCAGAGAGGTGGAAACAGGGACAGGGAGAGAAACATGGTAAGCTCTTTAACTGTATTTACTACTACTGAAAGTGAAATGTAAAACTGTACTTTTTGTAGAAGCTTGTGGTTGCAGTCTTGATTCATGCCAAGTCAGTAACAGTCATTGGCAAAACAGAAATCACTCTGCAGTTTTTCTAAGTAAATTACTTATCCAATAAATCCTCAAAGTTCATGATTTTTGTGTTAAGGACAAATTGTTTAAAATGTATTAAATGCTGGTATCTTCTATGTATTACCAAAATACTGCCCAAAGTAACCATTGTTTAATAGTACCTGCTTTTGAAAAGTCACAAAGGGTTATTAATAACAACCTTCATAAATACGTGTGACTTTCTAGATCAGTAATTCAATAAGTGAAGGAAAGTGCGAATCAATTGGACAATGTTTTAATGTTGGCCTTTTTATGTTTCTTGAAGCATTGCTGTGTGTTTATTCAGTCTTTCTAAATCTGAATGGAGGAATGCACCCAAAAGTGCTGATAAATGCTTTAGATTTAAATATGTCAGAGACCGATGCCATCAGAGTTTAAGACTATAATGAATAATGCATTACCCAATCCGACCTTTTCTATTTCACAGACCATTATACTTCCCCAAAATTGAAACCAGTATGGACTCTTTGTTAGGTCTGATGGTTGGGGATTGACTGAAACAAAACTCGGGTGTAACTTGTGATGGTTCACAAATAGCCAGCATCACGGGGTACTCAAATCTCACTCAGTCATTTTACAACTTTTTACTGGTTTTAAATTTTTTTTTCTTTAGAAGTTGTTCCTTAATGGCCCCTTTCAAATTACTGGACAGTATTGCTTATGTCAGAATGGAAATGGAAAATAGAGCATTTACTAAATAGATATCTAAAGATATCTAATTACATGAAATGCTAAAGTCCCTTGTCTGTAACTTAGGGAAACACCTTGTAAAAGGACTCAGAAACTTTACACAAATGGGCTCAGTACTGTTGGTCAACAATAATTCATCTGACATTATTGATAGCTGGATTCAGACAAGACTATACCTAAACATGGCAGTGGGGCCAATTTGTATGTCAATGTATGTAAATGTATGCTAATTTCAATGGTTATTTGGCAGGCCAGAGGAATCCCTATTTAGTAGCAGATGAGTAAGGTATCCCAAAAGAATACAAATTAGAAAAAAGCTGTAAAAAAGCCTGATTAGCTTTTCTAGGCTTGCTGTAGCTGTCTGCTCATTTATCTAAATTTCTGTAACAAATCTCTCCCATCTCCCTCCCCTAATTCATGGGAGACCAGGTGGCAAACATGGAAAAAAATGCCCTGTTTGAGTCTGTGCACCAGGTGGACTAGCTAGGCAGTGGCATGGAACGCTGGCAATCAGAGTTTATTCTGTCAGACAGAAACTTTTTACACTGATTGTTTTCTTACAAAGCTTGTTACACTGTACAGTTTGCTTGACTTTATTAATAAGGTTCCTTTGATTATTCAGGTGAGCAAAGGAGGAGCACTATGTTGTGTGTTGTTGGATTTTTTTCTGGATGTTATTGCTTCAGCCAGTGTGTAAGCGACTGCCCAGAGATGCTGTATTCTCTCCAGGCATGGTCATAAATACTGTGTAGAATTCAGGTGCAGTCATGTATCTGTGTTTACATCTGGATCTATGGCAATATTATCTATAAAATCAGGTCTCTGCTTTTTCTAAGTGCAACTTGGAAAGGAAAACATAAAACTGAATTTTATGTAGCTCTTTCATACAGATGTATTTGATGCACTGTATATACTGATTTCTAATTTATGTCTTTGAGTATCATCTTATACTGTGGTGTAAAATATTTATATTTTCATATGTTTTCTTACTCTGTTTTAATATGGCAAATAAGCAGTGTTACATGCTCATAATTATAGGATTTTCTGGTTATCTTGTGAGCCAGTCTAATGACACAAATATCCATTTCCATACAGCACATAAATATCTAATTCCATAATTATCTATGCATGTCATGCATATTGGCATTCAGCAAATACTAATAAAAGCAACTCAGTTGAATTTGGTATATTCTATTGAATAAGTGCTATTAAGCTAGAGGATGTATTGTGAAACAGTCCATTGGAATAATTTTATTTATTATAATGTTATATTTTACAGTGTTTATTTTCTTTCAGATTAGAAGCTTTGCTGTATGGTGTCATTTTCCTGTTCTGTATCATGATATTGCCATACTGTTAGAATTACAGCTCTCAAATCAGTGTAAAACTGTATAAAGGTTGTCATGTTTTCCTCCTTCCTTTAGCCTGGTGAACAGAACTGCTCTTGTATATACTTTCATGAAGCTTGTGCTCTGAAGTCAAGAGAGCTAGTCCAGAGATGGAAAAGCCTAAAATATGTTTAGTAGGCACCCACTGGTCTTTCTGAACCGTATTTGCAGTACTGTGGGTCAGGGCAGAGCTCTGCTAAGGGCTGTGCACGAGGTTATACCCCGTCCCTTACACTGGCCTGTCATGGGAGCATCTTGGGTTGGATAAAATGCTCTGCACTGTGGCTAATCCTCTTCATGACCAAGGGAAACTAGTAAAGTCTAGCAGTAGTGGAGTTACTGTCAGTCAGTCCGTAGGAATGATAGACTTTTGCAGGTATGCAAAATATGGGCACCATGAAAGTAGTCCCATAAGGTACCCTTTGGATTCCTTCTCCGTGAAGGGAAACAAAGTAACTCTATAGAAGTGACATTTTTTCCTCAGAAATCATTGGAGTTTATCCATGACAGGCATTGCCATGATTATGAATTAACCATCTACTTCTGCAATACACGCCACTGAGACTGAAACTCTTGATTTAAAAATAACACCTTGCCAGTGAACAAAGGCCTCCTTACTAGGCTGAAAACAAAATAGAGAAAGCCATTAAAAGAATCAGTGTAAGAGTATGGGAACTGAATTTTGGGCACAGATATTTGCTTCTACAGGAGAGATAATGAGTGATACATTGACTTGAGAAACTGGAAATCTAATATCAGCTCCTGGTGAGCCAAAGAAACCCTATTAGGCTTAAGATGAGCTGTTCTCTGTCCACACTGCTCAGCCTGAAGAATGAGATTTGTAAAAATTTCCTTTCTTTCCTGACGGTGTGGGAAACTGTGTTAATTAGTGTCTGTAAATTGCTTTGCAGCCCTGAGGAGGTGGCTGCTACAGAAATGTCAGGTGGTGTATGTTCTCTCTCCAGGAATGAGCTACTGTTAGAGCTGCAGCAATGAGTTAAAGCAGCTCTCCTGTGTACTTTACTCCAAAAGGCACTTTTCTCTTGAAGTGTGACACTGACAGTGATGGTCCTGAGTAACCATTAATCTGTAATGTCCTTCAAGGTGACAGTAGACCCAGTTTACCCAGATGAGGGAAGCCTAAATAAATGGCCTGTCTGCATGGTGTGACACAGACTTGGAGCTTAATTCAAAAGGCATAAACACCTTTGACAGGATACGCATTCAATTACTGTGATGCCTGATATCCTGGAGATGGAGGTGTTGCTGACCATCTTGAGGGTGTGATCCAGAAGGGAGAAATCAATGTCTACACCTGCTCCGGAGAAAGATGATTCTAATTTAATTTCTCACCATTGCAGATATGAAACAAAATATTTCCTTAAAAATAAACAAATAAAAGGGAAGAAAGTTATCCTGAATCTGTTTTAAATTATACCTGTAGAGCAACCCATGATATACAATCAGTACTGCTTGTAGGCAGTTTTATGGGCACGAGAGCTAAATTTTACATAACTGGGAAAATAAATCTTTTCCAGGTGAAGTTTGTTGTGCTATAAATCTTCTGTGCAGTTTGAGTTCTGTCTGAACAGCCCTTCATTAAAATTCACACTGCAAGATGAGAGGGGTTAAGGCAGGTTTAGGTGAAGATCAAGAAGATTTTAACAAACAAAAGAAGAGAAAATGCAAATAAAAATAATCTGGAGTGGTTTGTACATGTGTCTGACACTGTGTGAGGGGAGACTAATGGAATTACTTCAGGAAACTTAGGAAAATCAAGAGTGTAACACAATTCAGTAATACAGTATGGTACATTTCCTTCAAATTACTTTAAAACAACAATTTTGCCATATAGGTATTTTCCTCTCCAAATGTTTTCTGTGTGGTCACCTTTCAAACTAACTTAATGTATAACTTTACTTAAAGCATGTATAGCAGTTGACACCTTTTTGCGCAAAAATCCATTTTCCATTTTCTCACAAAGCTCCAAGCAGTGAGACTCCAAGCCAGCAGAAGAGCTCTTGTCTATGTACACCAGAGCACATTACCTCAGGCTGGGAATGAGTGGCTGCAGACTGGCTGCACTGACTTAAGCAGCCCTGTTTGGACTTGGGACTGTGCATCTGCAGAAGGGAGAAGCACCCATTGGTTACCAACACGCAAGCACTCTGTTCTGTCTGGCTGCAGATAGTTGCCCAGTACCCTGTTCTGGATCCTTCTCTCTCTCTCCTCCACCTCCTGATGCACTGGTTGGGATAGCAGCACTCGTAAGAAACCTAAAATAAGCTATCTTCTCCACAGGAAACAGAGAGGAGTACAGAGTACTGGGCAAGTACTCTTCACAGAAGTCTGAAATTAGTGGCTTCTTCAGTGCTTCAGTGTCAACCTCGTTTAGAGTTAAATATACAGCAGTCACTTTAATCAATTTATAAATGCAGTTTTAGTATTGTGAGTTCTTTTGAAAAGATCAAAAATAATCCTAGTGAGACAAAGAATATAAAGCTGCAGATAACTGTACCTGTCAGTAGGACCTCTGAGTGTAACAATGCTTGAAGATACTTGACCCATCTACAAATGAGCAGTTGCAGCAATATGCTCATGAGTTCATTGGACTCTTTCAATGGAGAGCAGTAAGTGTCACAGCATGTTGTGATTTCTAGAGCCAGAAGAGTCTTTGGCTTGCCTTTAGGGGCACCATGTCAGGCATGTAATTTCTGCTGTGAGATGGATAGGGCTTAAATAACTGAGCTGGTGTAGAGCTCAGAAAAACTGTTGGTGAGAAAGCTCATTGGCTTCAGAGAGATGCAACTGGCTGTGGAGAGTTGTTGCTGGCTTCAATGTAGGTTTTCTGAGGAGGTCGACTGTGTTTTCTGCTAGGAGCAAATGTTGGTAATATCCATTTAGGGTGCAGAGTCCACAGCACGAAGTAATATGAGCACTGCACTATGATACTGCGGGCTGAAGTAATAAAATGAGTATTTCTGACCCACTGGATTCTTACTGTTCACGTTCACCATAAGAACTGTGTAAATGTGAATTCAAGCTTTTGTATAAAAAGCACAGTAAAATGGATTGTGTTTTGAGATGCCAACTCTGACCTGTTAGCTGTCATTTTCTTGTCTCTTCATATGCTTTTCTGTGGTGCTATGGTATATCAGTTTCAAAGTCTTTAGGGGAAATGGGACTTCTGTGCAGTGGACTCAAAAGCGGGGACAGAATGCAGCTGATCTAATTATTCATAGAATCATAGAATGACCCGGGTTGGAAGGGACCTCAAGGATCATGTAGTTCCAACCCCCCTGCCTGGCAGGGCCACCAAACATACACATTTACTAGATCAGGTTGCCCAGGGCCCCGTCCAACCTGGCCTTGAACACCTCCAAGGACGGGGCATCCACAACCTCCCTGGGCAGCCTGTTCCAGGGCCTAACCACTCTCCTAGTAAAGAACTTCCCCCTAACATCCATTATCTGCATTTATAGCTGTGTTTAAAACTCCACCATTTTTGAAACAAAATTCTGAAGAAGCTTTGTTTCTCTTGGACTACTGAAATGTTTCTGTGATGTAATTATTTTAATTGAGTGTTCTGAAGCAGTAAGTAGATACAGGCCAAATCTACTGCTGATTCTCAGCTGGCAAGCAGCATGAGTCTTGCAGAAACTTCTGATTCTAAAGAAAATGTGAGTTTTCTTCTCTCCCTCTAGTTCAGAGATAGAGACAAATATCCTTAGTCTTTAAGAGGCTGAACAGTTTTACAAGAAGTATGTGCAACTCCTGTTGATATAAAATCAATAAGCATGATTTTTATTTTACAAGTGAGGATTTCCTCCATGTGGCAGTTTCACAGGAAATACAGTTTTGATACCTGGGGTCAATGTCTACATTTATGAATAATCCCTGCTAACTTGAATGACAACTGCAGAAAGGATGTGTCCTTTGTGCTTATCACCCTTAAGGCTTGTCTGATACAACGCATGGTAGTTATATGAGAGGCCTCTCAGGAAAAAAGAGAGATGTGAAAAGCTAGAAGTTGTCTTGAAATGTTTGCTAAATGCACTGACTGGCAGCAACTGAAAGTCTACAGGAGTTCACAGATTATGAGCAGTAATTAATCATAATACCGGAATAATCAAGTGGATGATCTGTTTGCAGTTTGGAGAAATCGCATCAACGTAGTGCATCTGTTTTCTAGAGCCTAGCAAAGCCATACTCCACAAAACATTAATTTTTGTATAGTCTCCACATCTTGGTGCTGGGTAACTCTGTCTCCTCAGTTTCCTAGTAACTGATGTAGGAATTCCAATAACAGTGATCTTTGCATAACCTAAATAGTCTGTTTTCTGTGGGAGAAATAACCTTTTTATTTTATAGTTCTAGGATTAGTTTATAGCTAATTTATTTGGTTGCATATTGATGTGCACGTATATGATAATGTGTGGGACAATTACTGAATTCAGCTTAGAAAATGAGCTTTGCTATTTGTTCTGGCAATAAAATGGTCTCTGTTATTGGCAGTGCAGTGAGTTTCGGGACTCAGCTCTATGATCCACGGAAGTTAGCCTTTGCATGCTTGAGTTCTTTTGATTGTGAGCTTCTGGTGGGATGCAGTTGCTACAGGCTCTTGTGGAGCAGGAGTTGGTCTCCTCAGAAGTAGTGCACTGGGGAGCTTGTCAGCACAATGGGCTGAGATGTGGCTCTGTCCCAAAGCTCTGCAGCTGCACACCTCATCGGCCTCTTGTGGAAAAGATGCCCAAATGCTCAGCCTTGCTTCCTGAATGTCAGGGATGTAGAGTAAGATTTGCAGCAGGGAATGCTTGAAAGGAAGATACATGCCCATCCAAATGATTTCCAAAAACATTTTGACTAGGGTAAAAATGAGTACGAATCAAGACTGTTCCCTGGCAATTCTTGAACTTGAAAAGGATAAAATTTATCAGATGAATAATTTGTGGTAAATGGTTTGTTCATCTCTAATGTTTTCTAAGCAATTGTTTATTATGACAAATTACCAGGTAATGGATTTTTTCGGGCTGTGGTTTGAAACAGAGATCCTGTGTTCCTTTGCTGTGGATGCAGCCTGCTGAGCTGAGTGACGGCTGGTGCCCTGAGCCTGTCTGGAAATGAATATTCTTAGGTATAAGCAATCTGTGATTAATACACTGTATCACTCTGTCTCATTCAACTCTTTTAATTTTTCAAACTGAATACCATCTTTTGCTAGCAGTGACTACAGCGCTGAGTAGGCTCCACAGAGTCACTCTGTCAGTTGCCTGCTTAGCAGGCTGGGACAGATCGGGCAGGCTGAGCAACCTGTGTGCATAACAACAGAGCTGGTGGTTACTCACTGGAAAAAATTGCCAGAAGCGACTATAAAAGATTATCACTGTTCAGAAAGCTTTCTCTGGGGAGGTTTGTTCTACCTGTTTTGTGGTGGGGAATGGTTAGTCTGTTCAAGGAGAAAGTTGTGGGCTTTGTGGTGTGCATCAATCATGTTCCTTAGGCTCCCTCGGGAGGGACGTGCCTGGTGGATTGACAGACTTGTGTTCCTGTGCTGGATGTGTGGTTTTGTGCATCCCTCTCTGCCAGCAGCACAGCTTTGTGAAATTTAAGAATTCTCTTTCAGGTGCAGGAATTACATAGTCCTTTTACATGTTTGTTCCTTGAAGCAGAGTGTCACTAAGATAGTAAAACAGGCTCTACAATTAATTTTCTCATGTTTAAAGAGAGATTTTTTTTTTCCCCCCTGTAGCATCAGTAGCTCCTCATAGCAAAAACCCTGTGCTTCAAATATAAGAATAAAACTTGCTGATATGCAAGTTGCTGCTATATTATGATTTTCTGTTCAATTATGAAGACAAAGCTGGTAACACAAATTTGCTTATATTAAGGTATGGTGTTTTCAGCCTTTTGGGAATATGACTTAGAATATTTCCAATTTGGAAAAGACAGGCGATCAACACTGATTCACAGAAAAGCGAATGGTCCTTAGGGGGAAGCAGTGCTACTTGGTAGTATTTCACCACGTTTTGTTGTATTGATGCTGTGCAAGCTGTTATTTGATGTTTAAAGGTATTGGAATCCAACCTGTTGTTACTAATTTAGAAGGGCAGGATTTATCTAGGGATGACTTGTATGCTTTAGCACAGTAGCTTCATCATTAAAGCAAATCACTCTTCAAAGGTGCCTTTCCTACCCCTCTTACCCACCCATCTCTAGCACCCTGTAATAGTATCTTTCTTTCCTTTGACTAGTAAGAATCTGTTACCCTTTAGATGGCTAACTAAATGACATTGAAATCAGGTGAGCTTAATCTTACTGTAAGAATTGTTATCAACTTGTACACATGCTAATTACACAGTATGAAATTCTTATGAAGAAATACGGTGGTAGCCATTTTTTTCAGATGAAGAGATCCTCATGCCATGACTATTAGTCTAGTTTATGATGATACAGTAGAAAGCAGTTTAATTTCTCAATCTAATGACCAATGTTTTTAAGAATGCTGTATTTTTTCTGTTGAAGTTTGGGTGAAAAGTTAGGGTTTGTTTTAGGGCTTTTGATAAAAATCTGAACATACTTTGTTTTCATAAAACATTCCTAGGTGATATAAAACACCTTTATAATGAGTAGTCATATACATTTTCATGTGTCACAGAGGAGGTTTTGTTGTCAGTTCAGGAAAGCTGGTTACAGGAGTGAAGTGGTTTAATTTGTCTGTTTAGCTGAACTTGGTGTCTCCAAATCCTGTGTAACTGATTCTAAGGGATAACAGCGATCATTTCAGCGAGGCAGAAAGGATGAAATGGAGGAAGGAGAGTAATTTTCTCTGGTCGTGTTGTAATGTAATTTGTTGTTTTTTTCCCCTTTATCAGTTCTTGAAACCTAATTAGTAGTTTTTTGTTTTGCAACCAGTAAGAAAAATAAGGCAATTTGTTGTTTAGCTTAATGTGGGCTTACATTGTAAAGTAGACTTGTAAATGTATGTAGACTGGTGACAGGGAACTGGTGTTCTGCAGGGGTCTGTACTGGGACCAGTGTTGTTTAACATCTTTGTTGGAGACATGGACGGTGGGATTGAGTGCACCCTCAGCAAGTTTGCAGATGACACCAAGCTGTGTGGTGTGGTTGACATGCTGGAGGGAAGGGATGCCATCCAGAGGGACCTGGACAGGCTTGAGAGGTGGGGCAATGCAAACCTCATGAAATTTAACAAGGCCAAGTGCAAGGTCCTGCACGTGGGTCGGAGCAATCCCAAGCACAAACACAGGCTGGGTGGGGAACGAATAGAGAGCAGCTCTGAGGAGAAGGACTTGGGGGTGTTGGTTGATGAGAAGCTGAACATGAGCCCAGAAAGCCAACCCTGTCCTGGGCTGCGTCAAAAGCATTAGCAGCAGGTCGATAGAGGTGATTCTCGCCCTCTGCTCTGCTCTTGTGAGACCCCACCTGCAGTACTGCATCCAGCTCTGGAGTCCTCAGCGCAGGAAAGACACGGATCTGTTGGAGCCAGTCCAGAGGAGAGCCACAAAGATGGTCAGAGGGCTGGAGCACCTCCCGTATGAGGACAGGCTGAGAGAGTTGGGGTTGTTCAGCCTGGAGAAGAGAAGGCTCCAGGGAGACCTTAGAGCATAGTATAGGGCCTACAGGAGAGATGGAGAAGCACTCTTTATCAGGAAGTGTAGTGAGAGGACAAGGGGTAACAGTTTAAACCTGAAAGAGGGTAGATTTTGATTGAATATTAGGAAGAAATTTTTTCCTGTGAGGGTGGTGAGGCACTGGAACAGGTTGCCCAGAGAAGCTGTGGATGCCCCATCCCTGGAGGTGTTCAAGGCCAGGCTGGATGAGGCTTTTGAGCAACCTGGTCTAGTGGGAGGTGTCCCTGCCCATGGCAGGGGGGGTGGGACTCAATGATCTCTCAGGGCCCTTCCAACCCAAGCCATTCTATGATTCAGTGAAAACATTAATGAAACTTAACGTGGTTTCAGCTTGTATGTTGGAAAAAATCAGGAAATCACATGTCTTCAAAATGGATCTGGCAAAATGTCAGTGCATTTAATTTTTTTCTTGTTCTGAAATGCGAAGAATTTTGTAAACGTTCTTGCTTTTCTGTGACCCCAATTTCAAAGGGCTTTGGAATCTCAGATTTTGTGAGGAATGTAGGGTTCACACAATTTTTCAGTTACCTTTTTGCATTATGTGATAGCCCAGCTTAGTAAAAAGTCTTATACTAGTTCTATATGTTAGTTTTGTTCCATTTATGCCAAAATAGATAAATAGCACCTCTTTACTTTTTATCTATAAAATACGACACCTCCCCTTCCCCCCACTTTCTAATCAGACAGCATAGCAAGCCACAGAGCTTTCAGAAATATTTTTCTTAAGGGCATCAGTTTTGAACATAAGTAACAAAACCACTGCTAACAAAATCCGGACCTCTTTGCAAGAGGTTGGCCTCAGTGTTTTAGCTGTTTTCTAGCAAGGGCAAGCAATACGGTGGCTACCAGGTGCCACACTGCTCATTTGGGCTTTGAACCTCTTCCTTTGTATTTTCTCCCCAATTACTGTCATCTTAGAGAAGAGCTTTTGTCAACAGATCAATGTTCTTCTTTTGTAAGTAAGAAGACAGGCAGATTAAGGAAAGCAACTTGACTTCTAGCATTGCTCCTCACTGCCCTGGAACAGCACAAATACGGGATGCACTCACACACTTGGGCTGGAGGCATGGGCAGCAGTCCCCTTTCAGGTTCTCTCTTGTAAAGCCCAGATCAGGGAGTAAGCATAAACAAGGGAAATAAAATGGCAGAAGGAAAGAGAGCGGGAGAAAAAAAGATTGAGAGAGAGAAGCCAGCAGCATGACCCAAAAATTGGGCAGGGCAAACAACTGTAAAGCTAGGACAGGTACGAGGTTCAAAGTTGCAAATTTGCCAGGAAGCACCGATGGTGAGTAAGAAGGGGTCTGTCAAGCACAGCTGAGAATAGGGATCATGCACCTGAGAAACTATTGGTCTTTTTCAGAAATAACAACCTTTTCTAAGATTTGTACTGCTTTCAATTGACCCATAGCCAGAACTGCAATTAAGCTTCAATATATTTTATAAAAAATAGTACTTAGTTTACTTTCACATAAGTGAAGAGATACAATTGCACAATGGTGGTTACAATGATAGAAATACATACTGTTGATAAAATGTTTGCAAGAGATTTAAAAACGTACTGTACAGCACCACATCTGAAATTGGGTGATGGCAAAATGAATCATACTCCATGTCCAAGTAAATTAAATTCCTAAATCTTTCTTTTGGAATAAATAAAAAAATACAATGTGCAATATGTGTCTGACACTACCAAAATTTTTCCTGAAGTTGAGCAATAGATTAAAAACAAAAACGAGGTAAAAAAAGACATTCATGCATTTAAGCCACCATTAGTCTCTGACTCTAAAATAAGGCAGATCATAATATTTTAAAACTGTCTTTAGCCATTTAAATCCTCTTTAGTGCTTTTCAAGACAAGGTCTTGACAGACCTTTATAGTATCATGAGTTAAGATGTTTTTATCCAACAGGTTATTTTTGACAGGCTCAGCCATATTTGAATGCATTATATGGTAGAAAATGTTGCTTTTCCTTAATGAAAAACGAAATGTAAATTAAAAGGAACTGAGAGAGATGGATGCTTTTAGAGTTTATCACAAATGACACTGCTTTGAGGGAGGCAGCTGAGTGAAAGGGAAAGAAAATTATGTGTCATCTTCAGTTTTAATGACATGGAAAAGGGTGACGTTAAACAGGACTTGATGTCCGTTATTCCAGGCATAGAGAGCTCTATCTCTTGCATTGTAGTCAAGCATGGATATATGAAAGTACTGATTATGGAAAGGAATGTCTGTATACTCATAAGTGGAGGTTTTTGTGGAATAAGAGTAGTAGACCTTGGCTCCTGTTAAGTGGGAGTTAGTAACATACAAGGTGCCACAGATCATGAAGGATTCTCCAGCACTTCTCTTTGGGTAGCCTGTGTTCCAGCTCTTCAGCACCTCCAGTGTATCCTGGTTTAGCTGGCTGATGACAATGTTGCCTGCATTCTGGTTGGTGGCATACACAGCCCATAGCCCAATTTCATCTGCCATCAGGTCAATATCAGAAAAGCCACCCCAGGTGTAAGGGTAGACATTGTGAAAGCCAGCATACTCAAGGCTACGCTGTGCAAGCACCCGCCCAGTGTCAAAGCTGTATTTGATGATGATGTTGCTCTGATACTTGTTGAAATAGAGGGAGCCATTGTAGACAACATGGTTGGTTCCTGCCCATTTGAATGGAAGGTTGTATGTCCTTGATTCAGCCCCACTGACAAAGTCTGCAATTGATTTATATTCACGGACAATTTTATTGTTAGTGTAACTATCCATGTACCAGACCTGGAAAGAGAACAAAGATTGGGAGTAAACACCTGGAACACAACCTGTGGTACATGATCATGATATGGCGTGATGGATACATTGCCAAAAAAGAAGGAAAAAAGAGTTTAGGTGTGCAGCATGCCATCAAAGTACAATATTGTCCACGTTCCTGTTACAAAAGCATGAGAAACTCTTGAATTTCTGAATCAAAACTTACCTATACGGGGAACTCTCAGGAAGACTGTTACTAACTACAGTGTCTGCATTTTCAGAGAAACTTATTTGTGGATTATTCAGTGTTTGGGTCTCTGCTATATGGGGCTTGCTTAAAGATGTTCCCAGAGACTAATAATCAAAGAGAGATGGCAAATGGCATGTGACCTAAGCTCGGATTTATGCTTAGGAATAAATTTGGTTGAATTTTCTTCAGCTGAACCTCTCATCAGTGAAAAATAGTGTATGCTTAGTAAAGAAACCAAATACGATAGCAATGAAACCAGTAAAGTTTAGGAAGCAATTTTTTCCCCTTAAAACAGAAGAAAGCAAACTTAATACTTTAATAAAATATATTCTGTATGCCAACTTCAGTTCCCCCATTTTTTCCTTCATGCATTTTGCCTTTTCTCGTTTTAGTTTGTCAACTCCTGAATAACAACAGAAGAGAATAATTTTTGGAGATTTTTTTTGTGTGCTGATTTCACAACTGGCATTAACAAAATATTTCTATAAATGGAATGTTAGCTCCCTATCTTCCTGTTAGTTGAGATGCTGTGAGGGATATGGTTTGTTCCAATTTGCGTGCACACGGGTAGTGTTTGCCTTGCTTTGGGGTGGCATTGGGGGGAGTGTGAAGTCTGTCTGGGGGAGGGGTTTGCAGGGCTGCAGGGTGTGCAGGGAGGGGGCCACAGTGGGGAGCAGGTGCTGGTGGAGGTGAGGGCCCGTGGGGACAGTTGTGGAGCAGCCACTCGTGCTCTGAGGTGGCAGAAAAACTTCCCCAGGACAAGACAGGGCTGAGCAGAGTTTGCTGCTCTCCTAAAGGTAGTTGAGATTCCTGGGGTCGGTAGTAAACCTGCATGGACACAGCAGGCAGAGGAGAACTGCATGCAGATCTTTAATTATTGCCATTTGTATGTTGCCTTTTCTTGTTGCCTTTGTGCTTTTTTTTTTTTTTTTTTTTCTTTCTGTATTCCAAAAATTAACCTTGTGGGCCTCATACAAATGAAATCTCATGTTTTGACTTCAAAAACCCTTCAATGGAGGGAGCACTCCTCGAAGCTGTGGCCAAGTTGAGATCCCACTGCAGATCCGAGCAATAATGTAACTTGGATCTGAGGCAGAAAATGGTCCGAATACAGCTTACATAGGGCCTAATCCTGCAAATTGTGACTGTGCAGCATTATGGGTTATGCTCTTGAGTAAAAGTGTTGGTATTTGTGTTATACTACTTGGGTTCTTAAAGGCCCAAGCTCAGTTAAATATGGTAGGAAGAAAAAATTGCGTAGTCGGTTCAGATAGTTGTATGTCATCCCTGAAACATTCCCTGAAGGAAATGGCACAAAGGCGCTCAGCTAACTTTTCTCTTTGCATATTTTTGCACAAACATTATTGCTTTTTTCTCTGAAGATATTCAATAGTGAAAATGATGGAAGTAGAAGAAATACGCTTGTGAGTGCAACCTCCTAGGGGAAAAATATCATTTTAAAGATTAAAATAAAGCAAGTAAAACTCCAGAAGGATACAAAGATATTCAGTGTCTTAACATACTCGGTTATTTTTCTCTGATGCTAATGGATCTGTCATCCAGGCTCCAAATCGGGTTCCGGATATCTTGACTGTAATGGGGCCTGTAATTTTCATCAATTTGCCACATGCTGAAATTAGAAAAACAAATGCATTAATGCAAATAATTACACAACTCTCCTTGACATCAGTCAGAGCACAAGACCAATTGCTCTAAACTAAATAGTGGCTCCAGGGGATTCAGGCTTATGTTGAAGATGGATTGTCATTTTCACCGTATGAGCTTTTCCATATTGAGCAGTAATATAAATATGTAAAAATATACAAATAAATTGTGTATATTTTTAAGCATAGTTACATTTTCTGGGTGTAAAGAAAAATACAACCTAGTAAAATATCTTCTGAGCTGAAGTGAATAACATTTAAAAATAAATGAAAAGAAGACATAAACGCCCCTCACTTTTGCCTTCAGAAAGTTCAGCGCAAGGCTAGGACTGATGGATGTTTCAGGTTTCCATTGGCGAGGGTAACAAGGAGATTAAGGGCAGACAGGAAAAAATGAGCTTGTACACAAAACATATAGCTGTACACAAACGCCTGTGTCTGACTGCCCTGTGGTTACACACACGTAGCTGCTCCAGTACTGGGGGCCTGTCTGAAGTTAAGAAAGAAAATTTGAGAATTATTCATCAACCTTGGCTGTATTGGTTGGCTTCTAATCCATTAGGCTGTCTCAGACTGTCTGGGAGGAAATAATGAGAGTCGATATGATCTTTGATGCTCACCTTCCTAACAATCCAAAAATCTTTATTTTAGGGGACGTTTATAACATACCTATTAGCAACAAGCCCCAGGTGTAATTTGTATGTTTACTGAGAGGCTTAATATCACACAGTGGTGTGTAGGTGATTAGGTGAAATAGCATGTTTTTGAAGAAAAGATGTTCCATAAGAATGTAAAAATAAGTGACACATTTCATTTATTTTTTTAATATAAAAATAAGTGCTTCTCTGTGATGCATGGTTGTGCTATACTGTGTAATCCTATCTGTCTAGGAAATGTGGAAAACAAATGTATCTGGTCTTGAGAGTGAGTTTATTCAGTTCAAAAGAGAAGGTCATATCAAGCCTGGATTTTCTGCTTTATGTGACTGGCAAGGAACGTGTTGTGCAAGCCTGTGTCAGTCAATTAGAAGTGGGTTAATACCACAGTGAAAACTCAGGAGCTGCTTGCGGGGATTTTGTTCATGGCCAGGGAAGTGGGGTTTAATGGAAATAAAGATAACCGAGTACCTGCTGAGACCTCAATGAGCAGGGTAGGCTGTGTCTATTTTCTAGGCCAGTTCTAAGGCCTTATTATTTATATATTTTAATCTATAGAAGATATTCTGGAATTTCCCATTTAAAATAATTTTATAGGTTTTCTACATTTGGTTATCAGTGTACATATTTTTTTTTTGTTCTGGAATCTTTTGCAGATAGTCTGCTAGTATTGTGTGCTGAGTGCTATTTTTCTACAGCAATGAACTTCTATCAGCTTGGAAAGTAGAGGACTATATCCTGTCAAGGTGAAGGCTTTTATTTTTAGGTGGTATATTAGTAAATAGTCTCAGAAATGGGCATGAGGTAAACTCAAACCTTCAGAGAGGTTTAATGTGGAATTTGGAATAAAATTGTCAGAAAACTAATAATGAGTAGAAAGGAATCAGGAAAAAATTAATTATCCCCAAAACTATAGTTTTTAAAATAACTAAAATGCAGTGAATGTATGAGTTAAAGGGTACGCTAATTGGTGCCTTTAAAACACAGTATTGAAATTAGTAGGAAAACATAAAGAATTCCAAATCACTGTTTCTTTTATTCAAAAAAATATCCAAGAAGCTAAATATGGAATCAGAAATGAGCTGTGAAATTTTGCTTCTGAATGGACAAAACCAAAGCATATGGCAGAGATGTAGGGGTGCTCAGGAGCCCACCTTTTACACATGTTCTGGGTAATGTCATGTGCTGGGGTAGGCATGGGAGAGTGCACGGTGTGACTTGAATTCACAAAACTGCTGGCACAAGGACTTTTGCCGAGGCCAGGCAGAGCAGCCACCCCACCAGCAGCAGCCAGCACTCGGCGAGTGCAGAGGCAGTGCAGGTGTGTGTGAGCTCGCTGGCTTTCTCACCAGTGTGTGTGCTAGCAGACTGTGGGGAGCAGCACGGGCATGCATCAAGCTCGAGGCCCCGCATCTCCAGCAGGAGAGGTGTAAAAGGAGCGGGTGTGCTTGTAGCCCGTGCCATAATTCAATGGTTGTTTGTGTGCATGGGGTGCCATGTGATTCTAGCTAGAGAAGGGTGTTCAGAAATTTGTAGATTTATTAATCCTTCTTAAGTGTGTAGTACTGTGATTTGTCTGTTGTATTACTTGTATTGATCCTGACTGTATAGTTCACTGATTGCCAGTTAATTACCTGTTGTTAATAATTAATAAACCTCTTCAGTCTTGATTTGGTTTAAACTATGTGAACTGAGCTGCTTTTCTCTGTGATGGGAGTCAGATGCTTTCAGAGAATGATCTTTCAAAATGTTGAGATACTGTTCAGTGTGAAAAAAGAGATGATGTTGTACTTCAGCCACTATATGACTGGCAGTTTGAGTCAAGGTATATTTGTGTGATTAAAGTTTTCCTCCCAGATAGCATGTAGTGATCAAGAAAGGAAGACTGTTAGGAGAGTTGCTTTATAGCTGAGGGACAGCTGACTGAAAAAGTGACAAAGCTGCTCGTCTCAGCATAACAAGACTGAGCATCTTGTAACAGGCACAGGGATTTTTTTTTTTTATTCTGCCCTGTAGTATGTCCCATCTTTTCCTTGCTCATTAAACAGAAACCCATAAATCTGCCTATTTGTGATATAACTTGATGGAACTGGTATTTAAAAATAAGGAGTAATACTACAAGTATTTTTTCCACATATGGTAAGCCATTCCCACTGTAGTGATAATTCTAGTCATGTAAGTCTAGTACCCTGCTATTGCAGACAGCCTTTTTATAAAATTATTAATATGATTTTAAAAATGGGGAAATATTGTTTGCACTTGCCTACCCTCACCCTTACTCCAACTGAAGATTGTTTCAGAATCTCATTCTTCTGATAATTTGAAAAATGTTCAGGGCCAAGTACGTGGGTGTCATCTCTCTTTTCTTTTGAGTAGTCAGAACTCAAGCCATTGCTGCCAGACACGTGCGGACTAGAACCCTTTGTCAGTAAGTCCTCTCAGTTTAGAAGGACCTGCTTGAAAGAACAGGAAAAGGCCTCAGAGCAAGTCTAGGCTGACTGGTCAACTTGATAAATCAGCTCATGCTGTTTTAATCTGTTTAAGGCTGCCCATGTAACTTTTGTTACAAAAGTTGAGCACGAAGTGACCGTTAAAGAGTAGATGTACTACTGCTGGAAATTCTGTGGGGCAGAACAGATCTGGAAACCTGCTCCAAAGTGAGCAAATACGAGGAGAAGTTTGTGAAAGACATTTGACAGGAGCGGTTTTGATGCTAGCTGGGAATAGGTGGTTGATATTCCCAGTCTCAGTGATGCAAATGGATACTGGTAGCTGCTATATATACCAAGTGAGTGTATGATTTATAGAAGGACTTGCAAGGGAAATAAAAATATTCTCTTCAAGTGTTCATAAACATCATTATTCTATTTATTGTAGGTGATAAACAGGGGAAAATAAAGTGGGTATTTTTCTCATTGGTTGCACAAATGACTTTCAAGTGTTTTACTGCTCGCACTTTTCTGCTCATGGTCAAATTTGTCATAACATTATAATGTGAGGGAATGAGGAATTATTTCTTACTTAAGAAGTACATGTCTGTCCTGTATAATACAAAGCACTATAGTCTAGTTATTAGAGCTTGCTGAGAGGAAGCCTCTGGATTCTTCTGCATGTGTGCAATGACTTGCAGTGTAATCTTTGGGAAAGTAATTTATCCTCCTGGGCTGCTTGTTCCTTCATCTACAAAATGGGGATAATAATATGTATCTCTATTGCACAGTTTTGTACTAAATAATATTTGTAAAGTTCTTCAAATCCCAAAGGGAAGGATGCTTTGGAAGTACAAGTACCACTGCAATCAATAAAGTAATCTCATGCCTGCACCAATACCTCTTCTCCTACTGATATAACAGCATTTCTTTGGATACATAGAATATTCTACTTCTGAATTTCTAACCAAAAATGTTCCTGTAAAATATTGTTTAGATGCTACATTATAATCAGATGTAGCTACAAATTAATTCAATGTGTATCTACTATAATTATTTTCTCATCTTTCATAAGCAACATTTGGCAGAGTATTGACTTCTATGAATGCTACCCATATAATTTTTTTCCAGCTTCATAACCACATTGGGAGAAGAATAGGAACACCCCAAGCATACTGTGCAACCTGCATTCTCTTATAAATGCACATGCCTTACATGACTCCAGCAAAGAACCCATACGTGCATAAGTGTTTGTGGATTTGTGGTGTGTGCAGTCATATGCACTTTATTCCTATGTGTTTAAGTGCCTGCACCCTTTTAAGGTTTTGTGAACAAATTTCTCAGCAGCTTCAGCCTGAATTTTCTCTTATTCCAAAGAGAAGGAACAAGTTTCAGCCATCACAACTGCTGGTGGTAATCATTAAACCTCAGTGAAAGTAAGACAGCTGCTTACTGTATGTTAATGATTGTTGAAAGTGTTGCCAGTGCAGATGGAAGATCCCTTTTAAGTGGCCAGGGCAATATAAATAATGCATTATATCGCTGAAAAACACCTGCTAGGGAGAAGAATGGAAAATGGCTATTGCACATGCTTGGTTAGATAATTATATTGTGAAATGTAACAAAATCTGTGAAGATTCAAGCCAGATCCTGTGGCACATTGGGGCCAGTCCACCTTCTGCTGCCATAGGCTTCTGGCCCTCAGATTTTCATGGATGGTCACAGCTGGATCATCTCCAGCGTGGTGAATGTGGCTGGGGAGAAGGTGTAGCCATGAAGGTGTTTTTCCTTTATGCCCGCTGATCTGAACACATAATACCAGCTTTCAGGAGTTACAGTAAGCCTAACTGAAGCTGTTTTCGCTTTAAAAGCCGCACAGGGGCAGGCCAGAAATACAGTCAGTCCATTAGTAGGTGAGCATTAAAGTCATTTAAGCATTTAAGACCAGGGAATACTGCCAATAAGGATGAAAAAATCTGTATTAGAGCCTGAGAAGGCCAAATTCCTTTTAATAATAGATGTGCTTAATAATCTATTTCATAAAAAAAAATTTCCCTCTGTTGTTAATGTACATAGTTTTAATAGGGTTTTTCTACATTAGTGCATCAAGGGAAATATAATATGTTGCAGGAATTCAGGACAGATAGGAGGGGAAATGTGGGTGGAAAATAGGGAAAAAACCCCTGTGAATACACCTAGTCATTCTGATGTACAAAATGTACCTTATACTGCAGTCACTTCACTAATCAGTTATGAGAATATGCTGTAAAAGCAGAGAAAAACAAGATGCTTATTAAAGATAAGTTGGTTATCTTTTGGTGTCTAATAAGCTTACTGGAACACTCACTATCAGAAAATCCTCTCTATTTATATGACTTTTCTTGCTTGCTGCAGTATTGCGACACAGCCATTTTCTCCTGACTGCCTCCTGTCAATGCAGTAATGTGCTATTCTGTGTGTGTACTGAGGGGAAAACAGGATCATAAGAAACTTCTGTTTGAAGCCCATCGTCACTGTGTTATTTCTAGTATAAAATAAAGAAATTGAAAATAAATAATTTAAGAGGCTAAAGGGGAAAACAGGATCATAAGAAACTTCTGTTTGAAGAAATCTTTCATGTATTTTAGCCCATCGTCACTGTGTTATTTCTAGTGTAAAATAAAGAAATTGAAAATAAATAATTTAAGAGGCTAACCTAGATTTTTCTCATTCCATTGCCTCACGAAAATAAAGGGGCACTGCTTACTGAGTTTATAACACCTCATGTCACGTGTAGCATTTGAAATACTCAATAACTGAGATATCAATCACAGGATCGAGCCTTGGAATTTCTAGTTTATTCGTGTTCAGTGTTAACTCACAAAGCATTTATTTCTCATAGAGGGGCTGGATTGTTGGCTGCAGCGATCCACATGGCAACAGTGATCCCTTCTGGAGCCTCAGAATGCATGGGGGTAGGTGGGGGAGAGGGGAGGCGGCACCGTGATTCCACAGCAGGGAGGTACTAATTATCCCTCTTTGGCAAATGGAAGCTAAGGCTGACACTTGATACTTCAAGCTTTTAGTTTTGGTAGCTGATACTGAGCTAGTGCTGATTTTCAGAGACGCTCAACATTTGACTTTTTCTAACTAAAGCCAGCATGTGAGCAACAAAGACGGAGGCTGCCTGATGTAAATCTAGTGCAGGACTCCCAATGGATTGTTGCTGTGCTTCCTACAAAAATCACGCTTTGTTCCCTTAAATTAGGTGTAATGCTTAATTATGTTGTATTGAAAACTGGAGAATGGCATGCCTCTCCCAATGCTAATATTAGAGGTCTAAAGACGGTACAGTCAGAGTGGCCTCTTGGGTGTTAGGGCAAGATGACAGGGCTATGATGTGGACATCTCAAAACTGACTCCAGTCTGCTTCGCACTAAATTTTTTTCACACTGACATCCCAAAGATGACCCAAGTAGCAATGCCTGCCTGAGTTTTTTTTTTTTTTAAAGGATATTTGTAGCTCTCCAACCAGCTGTAAATCTCTTAGATTTTAAAGTTGCTGTCTGTTATAATTTTCCCTCTTGATTCCTTCTGTATACAGTAGGGTAGATCATTATATAAGATATACTGGTGCAAACTTAGAATCTTATGACTGACCTTAGGTTGAGTTACTCTTGACTTTTATTAAGGTAGCACAGATCAGAATATAATGCAGTCTTTCATCAAACAAGAAAAAAGATAACTTTGTCTTCCTATAGAGAGACAGCTACAAATACACAGCCGAGGAACAAAATTTGCCATGAAATTCTTAACTTACTGAGCTTTTTCATGCAGTCTCGAAGTCTGGTTTCTAAACTGAGTACGCGCTGGTGTAGTTCCTCATAGTCATAAGCACCAAGTTCTTCCTGAATCCCAGTGAGGACAGTAGACAGATTCCTAATTTCCTCCTTGAACTGGGTGATTAATTTGGCATCAGTTTTGTATTGTTCCAGAACTGGGATCAGTGGCAGGAGCTCATCCATCTTTTCTTTCAACTCCTGTTAAAGGCAATGAAACGTGTATTAGAGTGGTTTACAGGAGTTCAATCCCCTAGTTCCCTTTCAGTCATATTTATGCCTGATTATTAAAATGACTTGAAAATTACTATTGATTTTAGCTACAGATCTATTTACTATTAGTGCATTGTGAAAGTCTTGGAAATCTTAGACTTAATGGTAGTAAGCAGCAGATATAAGGGAATAGTTTTTCTACTGAAAGTACACAATTATCTCCAAGTGATCTGAACCAAACCTGTTGAAAGTCTGACTTTCCATCCAGGGGATATAACCCCCTCTAAGTGTGTCTTTCTTGAGAGAAGGTGATCAGGCCTGAACACACAGTGATGTTCAAGGTCATACCTGTTTTTATAGTGCTGTCATAGTTGGTGAGCTGTTAACTTCTATTTCACTCCTTAGAAATACTGAATTTATTTTTTTGCTTCAATGGCTGTTGAACACTGTTTAGTTCTGTTCCAGCCACAGTGATATATACTTCTTTCTTCTGAAGTAAAAAAATCCATGGTTCTTAACAGTGCTTTGTATTTGTCATCTTGCTACATCTAGGTGCCTTTGAACTTCCTCAGTTGATCTCTCTTCTGGACTACAACAGATTGTTTTTTTGCCATGTGCAGTTATTCTTTGGGTTGCCAATCCTATTCTTAAATGTTGATTAAATAAAATAAGGCTCCACTTTGGAATCTTGGATTGTCCCCTTCTCTGATTTTTGCTGAGTCTCGTAATTTGAGAATTTGTCTCAGTTTGTAACCTATATTGGCTGCTCAACTTTGGTTTCTTTATTCTTCTTTTAAATGCACTAATCATAGGGGTTTTACTAAATTTAAACTAATTGTTTGACGTTGCTTTTTTTTGGTTATTATTCTGTAGAAAACCTCAAAGAATCCCTGCAGTCAAAAAGTTTTGCCTTGTTATAAAGTAGACAGGTTTGTCCCTGATGTGTCATCTGTATATAGAAGTTTGCATATCTTTTTATAATTTGAGGAAACAGCAGGACTTCCATGAGTAAATGCCAGAGAGACATGAAGAGATGCAAGCCTGGACAAAACAAGGCAAAGGATAGAAATAAAGATTTGTTAGGTGTTAGCATTAGGTGGTAACAGAGATTGGGAACAGATGAGGACACACAGCAAGAGGCTATTGAAGGGGTGGAGTAGTCAGCAGGTTAAAAGGGAAAGCAGAAGTGAACTAAATGGAAGCCCAAGCACAAGAAAGAGGTACAGAAGGAAATGTTGTTAGAGGTTAGCGTAGTCAATGAGGTGTGCAAAGACACACAGGTACAGTCTGTTACATCGCTTGTATTAAAGGATGCAGTAAACAGAACAGGACATTTCCAAAATAAAGAACATGATGATGCCAAATGCATTTTTGTTAAGGAAATGTGAAAGAAGTGATAGGCCGGGGCAGCATTTGAGCTGCTTGAAGATCTACCTCTGACTTTTTGCCTCTCAAGCACATTCAAGGACAGCTTGGGAGTTCTACAGGATCTCTTCATCACCTAGCTAATACATCCATATTGTTTTAATAATTGCTTTCATACTGGAATTATTACTTACTCAAAATAAAGGCTTATATGTATTGTTAGGAAGTATATTTTTCATACAGTTAATCTTAATAGCTAGAAAATTGCATTTTAAATTATAAGCAGATATGTCATTATAAATGGATTTGAGAGTATTAGGAGTTCATTTGGTTCTGTTCTCCAGGGGTCTTCCAATTACATTATAGTAACAGAATTATTGAAATGGACAGAAAGAAGAGAGTCTTTTTGTCTACAATTTAAACTCTATTTATTTGACTGTTTTTATTAAAAACTTAACTTGAGCCTGCTTTATGCCTGTTAAAATGAATAGTTATTTTTTCCTTGATGACAAGGAGAGTACGCTTTGTGACATAGAAAGCAGAGCTCCAGAAGCCACAATTTTTGTTATTTCATTTTGAAATTATGAACTTAGGCTTTGGTTCTGTGGGGTGGTGAACTGCCAAAAATTATGAATAAACCATGGTGGGAAAAAAATGCAAAGCTTGTAAAAACTCAGGAAGATAAAAGAGAATTAAGAGAATTAGTGAAGGTAACTTATTACTGATAGGATTTATGCCAGATTGAGGTATCATCTGAGGAAGCTGCTGTAACTTTTTGTGGCAATCGGGTATCTCCAGCCTGGCATAAATGCTGACTTGCCTGAAGTATGACCTCACATGTGATCTGGGTCAAATTTGTACTCTTTGGTTCTCATCACGGAACCACAGCATTAGAATATCTCACTTCAGTAAATGATATAAAGATGGTTTTGATGTTTTCATGATAAAGAAAATATTTTATTGGTTTCTTCTGACACTCCTAGCTTGTTGCTATGAGGACTGGTACAAGCACTAATTTGTACTGCAACACGGATAGGTGGTAAACATATTCTGGCACTTCATGCCTGCTGATATGAGGAGTTATGCTATATCCAGAGTGAGTTTCTGTGTCTCAGGAAAGATAAAGCACTGCAATTTTAGTAGATCAAATTTCAGAAAGCCACCAGTGTATTGTATTATATTGACCTTTAAAATTATAACTTGATTGGCTGGAAATCTGTTTCATACTCTGGCAGACTGTCAAACTGAAGTTAAATGGCTGGTCAATACAGATATTGAATACTTAAAATGTTAGAGTACTGCAGAAATCTGCTAACTTTGACCTTGTCTATCAGACATTCAAATTTTGATATTTTGTTCCCAAGAAAAACTATAATAAGAATACAGACTATATAATGGCATTACACAAATGTGTTATT
The DNA here is from genome assembly GCF_000699245.1 of Pterocles gutturalis. Taxonomy (NCBI): domain Eukaryota; kingdom Metazoa; phylum Chordata; class Aves; order Pterocliformes; family Pteroclidae; genus Pterocles; species Pterocles gutturalis. The sequence continues at coordinate 47,113 of NW_010136019.1, read as the reverse complement.
GTAGCAATGCGTGATGAAGAGAAAAAAGGTGGAGATGTTTCTTACTACCTGAAAATAACTGGAAGTATGTGCTCAAACTCTAGTACAAACGAAGAATGATGACATTAAAAAATAGAGTTTGATAGTCAGATCATTAGTGTATTAGTTCCTGATATTATTAAGACCCAATGGATATTCAGTGTCTCTGAAAATTAAATGAGATCCCTTAGCTATATAACTGTTTAGGTATGTAACTTTAGCACCAATTAGAAAATTAAGGCCATTTTATATGAACTTTCATAAACACTTTATATATTTGGTTAACATAATGTAATCTTCAGAATGTATTTTCTAGATCCTATTTTGCTGTCTTGCAGTCTTGAAAAATCAATTTATCAGATTTGATATTTAAATAATTTAAATATGCTGTTGTAACATTTTTTCCTTAAGAGTACTTCAGATAGCTTTTTCAGAATATACAATGCTATCTTGTAATCTCTGCAACCCTCCTTCCTCACAAAAAGATTGTCTTGTGGTTTTTGTTGTCATTAAAATTCCTTGGAAGTGTTTTATTAATCACAGAAGTGTGACTGGGAATGATTGCCCTCCTCCCCATCCCAAATTCAGAATGGCAAACCTTCAGACATGAAATTAGATCTTAATTGTACTGGATAAAAATTACTATAACTTGATTTATTGTAGGCTTCCTTTCAACTGCAGTAAATGTCAGGCAACAGTAAAAGTGCAGAAGTCTCTAGCTGTTTGCTATTAATTCCATTGGATCTCCCCATTTATCACTGGAGGTTGAATGAATATAAATTTATCAGTATGACATGCACATTGATACAGAAGAAACGAGAGTCTGTTTATAGTGACATTCCTCTAATGGCTTAATAATTAATAGTTACTCCCTATTACAATTAAACTGAACAGAGTAAAAGATTATCATCATAAAGAAAGATTTATTATACTTTTCTTTTTTAATGTTGCTCTTGTATGAGCATTTCAGGCTGAAATCTTAGCGGTCCATGCATTGCTGCTCAGTACATTGCTTCCAGAAGGCTTTCAAAATTATTGTTAAAATAAAACCTACTTGAAAATGCTTTGTCATTAATGTCTTCCGGTCATCTTCAATTTGCCGAAACTTGGCCTTCAGCCCTTTCATTTGTGTTTCCATTTTTAAAACATACTGGAAATCCCTCTGAGTCCGTAGATTTAAAACTTCAATAGATTGGGACATATTCTGAACCTGTTGAAGAAGAACACTCTCTAAATGCACTTTTTGTTGCTTTACTTTTTTTCCTGGTTAGGTAGTTAAATGTCAGCAATAAAATGCTTATGTCAATGCTTTAGTTGTGAGTCATTTATACCACAGAATAGTTTTAAGCTTCATAATTGCATGACAGTACAAAAATTGGGAGACTGGGTTAACAGATGACTATCAGGAGCAAGACCTAGAAGCCATAAGTGATTTGGACTGGCTTCTTTGAGGTAAAGAGAGAGAGATCCTTTCAGCACCATTATCAATGAGCTCAAAAAAGGCTGTTAGGCAGTGGAGTCTACTTTGACGCCTGCAGGAGACGGTGATTGTTCCTCAGGATGTGCTATATAGCACGTTTCTTCCCAGACACTTTGGGAGGGACAGGACTGAGATTTGGAGATTTTGGTTAGTACGAAGAGCATGCTTTTTATTGCTAGTAGGCATTTATATAATAATTCAGTATAAGGAATTAATGAGACTATCCAAAGGTAAGCTGGGGTGTACCCATCATCAAACAGGTGTTTGCTCATGATTTTGTAAGTAGATATAAAATGAGAAATTTATCCAGTAGTCTTACTGGTAGAAAATCACATTTTTTTACAGATGAGAAGTACTGATTGTTCAGGTAACTTCTGTAGGGCAAGTGACTTTGTACCTGTATCAAGCATGTTTACCACAATGAGGCAAGAATAACTGTTATCTAGAGTAAATTATATATATATATTTAAAAGTATCTGTTATAACAACAATGCTTTTGCCAGTCATAAAAATGACATATCTTGGAAGTGCAGTTCTTCTGTTTCAGTAATTGTTTTGTTTTCCCAAAACATGGAAATAGTAGACTGCTGTAAATATATTGGGAACCATATTGAAGTTTTGGCTCCAGAAAAAAACCAGTCTACCTTCCTAATAAAAGACAAACCCACCAGTATTCCTGTTGTTTGCAAAAGTATGCAATGTTTTAACTGATATTTATGTTTGAAACTAATGTGTTGTGACCTACAGAATGTGTGGATTCAGGAAATACTCTTAAAAATAGTATACATTAATTATTGCAAAGTTGCCATTAGCAGTCCTTAGTAAGTATTTTTAAAGAAAATAATAATGTTTCTTTTTTCTTTGCTTTCTAATTGTTGAAAGCAGGCAAATGAAGTCCTTCAGGTCTTGGAAGAACTTTGACTGTTTCCATTTGGCAGAAGATGCGTTCACACAGAGGATCTAATTAAATAACTGTGCATGGACTTAGTAATAATATGACATTACATACCCATAATCACCACAGTCCTAATCATAAAAAAAGAGCTTTTAGAGATGGATTATTTAGGTTCTTTTCTGTGGCAGTTCAAAAACTGTGTTGAGATCTTACCCCCCCAGCCTCTACCCCAAAAAAAAAAAAGATTTTTTTTTTTTACATTAATATTTTAGTGTTTGGGAAGTATGCTAGAGCAAAGACTCTGGGGACTGAAGTCTTCCTCTGTTAAGCAAACAGACAGCATGAGGGGAGGTGGCTCCTCCTCAGTGTGCTGGTCCATCAGTGTCCTCTCCCTGCACCTCATGCTATGGGCTCTGTCACAACCTGAAACTACATCCCTGCTGAAGTTCATGCAGGTTTAGGGAGGGAAAAATCTGCAGAGGTCTGGCACTATACTAGCACTAGAGTGATTTTTCTATAGCTAGAAAAATACTGAAAATTGTATGCTAAAAATGTGTTTTTAAGTCTACATTCTATGTTGCTTTCTCGCGCTGTCCAAACACTCTCTCAGGCCTCGGGTTCTGTACCACCAGCTGTGACACAGTAACTATAACCTTGGTTACTTACACAGGGAATGCAGAACAACAGTTTGTGTTTTCATGGTTGCAGCATTTCTTCCGTTGTTGATGCAAAATAACACTTCGTTGGTTTTACTTATATATGCAATAGTGGATAATACTGGAAATAAGAATTGGGCTGTTTGGAGAAAATTTGCACCACCAGCGAATGAATAAATAGTATTATTTGAGGAAAGAGAAACGAAAGAGAATTAGAACTGTTTGTCTTTTGCACAGTCTGCTTTGCAGATGCTGTCATGTCTGTATCTCATTATTTGTTGATAAGAGGCAAGGAATGACCTTCAAGAGTCTCATGTGATTGAAGCAGAAGCTGTAGTTTAAATCCCACAGCAACTAGCTAGTTTGAGCTGGGATTTGTAACTGTTTTTACATAGACAAATGAGTCCTCTGTGTGTGTACCAAAGAATTTTGGGGAGACTGAACAAAAGAGAAGATGCAGTTTGCTAGATAAGTGACTTGGGTTGGGAAAGGTGTGATATAAGGAAAATAGACAAATAATGATCAGTAAGGGAGAACATAGGAGATATACCCTGAAGAAATATTTTTATTAGTTAACTCTTTAGTACCCCATTACGTATTAAACTTATGAGGAAAGGAGTGGATTTCTGTGGGAAGCTTAGTGATCAAAAGGAGGAATTTGTTGGGAAGACTTACCTTCTCTAGCAGTTGTCTGAGTTGCCTGCTTTTGGCATCTCTTGAACATAGGTTTTGTTCAGGTGCAACAACAGTACAAATGCAACGGCCGTCAGGATCCTGGGCTGAACTATAAACTTGCCACCCTTCCTTGGGGCTAATCTGAGTCTGTAACAACAAAGCAATACAAATAAAGGAAACCAAACAGATTTTTTTTTTTCTTTGAAAACCCACTACCTCAGAATATTTTTGTTTATTTTTGCTGTGTATCTTTACAACGAGGTTCCTCCTAGTCAATAATTATTTCTCTTAACTAATTAGATCGGTGGTTTTGCACAGTTTTGTTATGTCTCACACCTCTGTAATAGTTCTCTACAAGTGTTCAACACACATTGTTTCCAGGGTGGATAACAACATTTTGGGCTTGTTACTCAGCACAAACTATTTGATTTAATTCTTTGCAAAGTGATGTTATAGTTTTTCATCAGCAGAGAACAAACATGTCCTTTCTGCCTGAATGACTTTTACTTTAGACTAGTGGAAACAACAAAGACAGAAAAGAACAAACACAAAACCCCAAAGAGAGAGCAGAGCGTACACGACTCACGAGTTGGGAATTGGCTCAGAAGCAGTTTGGGATGAGGGTTAGCAGGTTTGCCCTTAGAGATGCAGCACAAAGGAAACTTCTGCACTGACTTCTACTGCACATACACCAAAGGGAAGAGAGGCTTGCTGCAGGGTAGTTCTGAGAAGTGTCTGCTTAGTTTAGGTGAATGGGGGGCCATGGCAAGGATGGCACAGTGCATTTAAGGTGCTGCATGTCCTTCACAGGGACAGAATAATTCTGTAAATTCCTAACTTCTTTTACAGCAAACATGACTGAGAAAGAAAAGCAAAAAATCACATTTGTTTGCAGAGCAGGCTAACGCTGCACTGCGTTTAAAGTTTGTGTGATACCTTGTGAGATTAGGCATCTGTGTATTCAATGGGATGTATAGAAATACACAGCAAAAGAATGAGAGAAAGTGATATAATTAGATGTTTGAAAAGATTCAGGTGCTGGAATTAAAACTAATAGACACAGGAAGTAATTTTGTAACTTTCTTTTTAAACTGTAATTTAAAGTTAATATCATGCATTATTCTTTCCTAATAATATAAAGTTGACTCCTGAGTTTCATAGTAGAGATACTAATGGATGCCATTGAAGTAATCTTGGTCTGGACACAGTTGGAATTCAATTACTAGTTATATTATAAAATGTACTCAGTGTCAGGACAGTGAGTGAGTATTTAAACTGGGAAGCTTTGATATTGATGCTTTACTGGCAGCTTAGTGTGGAACAGGTTGCAGAGTTCCTCACCTCAGAAGAGGTGTAATATCTCTGTAGACTGAGGTTAGGGAAGAGCACAGACTTTTCATGGCTCTTCTTCAGAAATCATTGAAGATAACTGTGATCTCTTCTACTGTAGAGTTAATTGAAAAATCAAAACTGTATTTTTCCCATTTTGCAAGGAGAAACAAAGTGTCATAATGTAGATGACTGTAAGAAGAGGATAGCTGAACTTGCCTTAGGGTTTGCTAGGAAGGCATACCCAGAGTTCGGTGCTAAATTATACTGCCTCTGTGGTGTTCTCTTCACCTTAATTTTTAGGGCAAAGGGAATCTAGTTTAAGACACAGAGAGCAATAAAAACTAAATGAAAATTACATCTTCAGGGACAATTTAAATTGGTTTTGGGCAGCTACTAAAATTGCAATCTCGAACAAACGAAGCCTATCAAGGCTGGTAACCCTTGCGAAGTGTAAGCTCTATTCACTCGAGTAGTTTCCATGATTATGATTCTCTGCAGAACCTCTGCTCAGACAGTGTCGTCATGCAAGAGCAAGGAAACTGAATTTTTGTTGAAGTTCAGGAAGCTAGAGCTTGTGATTATAATTCCTTTAGGATAGAAATACTTAATAGACTTTATGAAAAAATGTTATATTTGAGCCTTATACCTGCTACATTTAGACTGGCAGCAACTTGTTTTACTGCATTTAAGTAAGTTTTCTACAGTGGAGAGTGTATGAGAGACCAGGATCATGCCCAGTCTATAGTAAAGCCCTTATAATCCAGGCTATGTTATCAAAGGTACTTATATTCTAGTGATGTGATGAGGGTCTCTCTTGGCTTTATCTAAGAAGAAAAAACTTTATAAATTTAGCAGATATTTTCTTATGGTGTCTAAGAACATATGGCTTGATTTGAAAAGTAACTGCTATTTGGGAAAATATTTCTCACAGTGAGAGACTGTCAGGCCCAATATGAGTGCACGGTTATTGGCTGCCCGTGCATAAAAAAGTGCTGACATAGTACTCCTACAATTTAGGCTACAGGTATTCGGTGGCTTTGCGGTATTCTGTGGTTTCCTGTATTTGGGGCATTAGGGTTCCTTCATTAATTAGGATTGGTAATATGAGTGATCACAGAGAAAAACAAGCATGTGTGTGTAGGTGCACTTTGCTTTTTGTTTTTCCTGTTGTTTTTTTCGTTTGACATTTAATCCCTACTTAAGCAAAAACTGCTGTGCCATGCAAGAAAGAGCTAGGAGGCATCAAAACCTTATAGAAGCTACTGATTCTGCTTTTCAAATGCAGACTTACTGCTGACAGGCCTTAGTAAACAAACAAGAAAAGAAATAACAAGTGGAGAACAGCAACGATAATAAATTATACTAGCTCTTGAAAATCTGGGGAAAACAGAGTCCCTGCAAAGACCAGTATTAATCATTGCCTTGGCAGGCTGCTGCGCTAGAGTCACTTCACTTACCTCCAAAAGATTTATTTATTCACTTGCAGTTTTATGCAGTGTGATAAAACTGTTTTAGTTACCTCCATTGTTACTAGTGGCAGGGCAAATGGCAGTGCGTATACTTAATATGGTTGCTTAAATATAAACAGCATTTTTCAATTTCTCTTGCAATTTCAATCCTGGGACTGGAACAGAGCTCAAAAGAGCTGGCCCTTTCCCCAGCCCCACCTCCTACTTCAAGTTCTTCCAGCTGAAGCGAGGAAATTCAGAGGTTTTGTTCTTTTTTTCCTGGCACAATATGCACAATTTATGAGCTGTGTATATGTGCTAGGAGAGAACTTCTGCAGAAGTGCACGTGCTGCACCGTTCACTGGACAAGTTGCCAGTGGATAACTCTTGATGGCCATTAAAAACGAGTCAGTGATGACCTCAGTATTACTGAATGCCTGGGGCACAAATTCTCTCAGCCAACATCTAAATTTTAAGCAAAGGTAGCAGATTTGGGATGCTTGGTTTTATGCAATAAGAACTGCACATGACTGAAATGAGTATTATTTTTTGCTTGGCAAAAAATCTTGGCAAGCTCAGATAATCAGGTTTTCATGACTGTTTCCCCAGCTCTACTGGCACTCCTGCTACCTCTCTTGATATGCAAAATATGCGTATAACTCCAACTCAGTGAGTGCAAAGATTACTGAAAGAAATGTTAGGAGGCATTTCTATCAGCAGTGTTCTGTTGTAGCCAAGAGAAGCATGACAGTTTACTCTACTTGGAATCTGAACATGTTAATATATATAAACACATATATGTGTCTGTGTGCACAAACAGATATATATATATATGCGTGTGCATCGTGTAGTTACTCAGATGCAAATTCAAACTTGGATTTTAAAGTGATAGGGAGCTTTATTACTTGTAACATCATATTGACAAAACAACTAGCAATATATACTGTAGTTCAATGAGTGCTAGTTACATATAGGGAAAATAAAATGGATCTTTTCCTTGTCTTCTCATCTTCTTGCTGCTGTAAAACACAACAGAATTCTTTCTTACAATGTAATTTAATTAATTTTAAAGTAGTAATATTTAAAGTCTAAATGCAGGGATTTTCTTCAGTAATGTTTTTCCTGCATGCATATATTCAATTAATTAAACTTTGATTAGTAAATGCATCATTTTTAGTGAGAACTAAAAATTTAAGTTCTGACCGTAGTGAATTACTGTACAAATAGTTAAATCTACATTTTACATAACATACTATTATGTAAACATCTGATTGCAGTTACACAAAAAGATAGAGAGAGAAGTGTTTTACTAAACATTTAGGAAAATGGTGTTCTAGTTTACTTTATGAATACCAGTATAGTGTTCCCTCTTGTCCAATTAAAGTATTACTTTAATGATCAGGCTTCTCATGAGTGTTAATCACAGCTTCTCTGTAGGTCTTCATTAACAGAGGCTGCTGTATATAAGCATAAATGATACAAAGTGACATTCCTGTCATTTGGATTATTCCCTTATCAGCCTTTCTAAAATTCTGGTACCCAGCCTCCTAGTACTAATTTTATTTTGGTTCTAACAGCTATTTATTTGCATAAGTGTACTCTAATAAAGAAAAATAGGAAAGAATCAGACCCCCTGCACACTGTTGTATATTAACGGTTCACTACATTATTCAGACAAAAAAATACCTACTGCCGGATATTTTTTTTCTTAATAATGCAATACATTTTTCTGGAACAGTAAACAGGGGGAAAAGTCTGGACAGATGAAATGACATTGCTGTACTATTTTTAGCATTCCACGCTCAAGATGAAGGCATTTCTCCTTAAATATTTAAGGATGCTAGTTTAAAATCTTTCCTTTCATAGTAAGACCACAACATGCTCACCAATGTGCAGTTTTATGATGCCCAAAGAGAAGCATGCATTAAGTGATGACAGGAAGATTAGCTTAAAAAGAGATTTACAAAGAGGCAACACACTAAAGCTTTTGCTGGCACTTAAATACTACTTCAGCATTAAGATGGCTTGCAACATATCACAGCTACTTACTGGAGTATCTGAAGTGGTTATTCTGGTGGTATTTAGTCCTACCAGAGATGGGAGAGTTTGGGACATCCAGTTAGAGATCATTGCCATGGTACTAAGAACAGCACCAAGCTTCAGCAGTGGAGGACTCATTGCTGTGGAGCTAATGAGTTTTGATAGTGACTGATTATCATCCCAGAGCAGGCTGGCAATGAGAGGCGTGACTGCAGCACACAACATCCACAGCATGAAAGGAGATCAAGCTACCCAGATTTATTCATCCATTAAAAACACTCATATCCTTATTTGCCCTCTGTCTTTGGCCTCTTACTAACAAATACTTAGGACTATCTTAGGCTGACCACTATATCACCAGTCCTTTCTATGCTAATAATCATTGCAGTTTCCAGTGGGAGATGGCATGGGTGAATTACCTCTTTATAGGTGCTAGAGAGTCAATTAGCACTTAATTAGTTCAGTCCTTGCAGAGTGGCATGCATTCCTGTCTGAAATGCAAAAGCCCAATCACAAACTCAAACACAAATAACTCCCAACTTCCCACCATGGCTTCGGCAGAAATAAGCTTGGGTCTGTTTCTAAATATGATACTGCACTTCTCTGAGCGGATGGGGAAGGGGGAGAACTGTTAGCCTGCCCATGAAAACACCTGAAACATTTCTGAATTTTCCTTTGTTTGCTGATCACACATAAATTACAAATATCAGTGAGTTTGTAATTTGTAGATCTTGTTATTAAGATATTTATTGTTCATAATAGAACATTGAAGCAGTAAAGATTTGCATTTCTCAGTATTCTTGTTAGCTTACAGGTTTTCATACCGAGAGGTATTGCGGTGGGCTGGCAGACTCAGTGTATCTTTATTGCTGTTTGGATGGGAACAGATGACAAACTGTGAGTTGCTCATGTAGCAGTTTGAGGCTTCTTTTGGCTCTAATCTGCTGTTAAATCTCCTGTTCTCTAGTGCTGCAGAATGATCTCCAGGCTCAGTAGTAATTTATCTTTTTCATAAATTTAGCAAGTGTAGGGGGAAAAAAAAACAGAAAAAAGAGTGCAGAAATCATTGTGCCGTTGGGGTAGTTTTACTTTTTTAGAATTATTTTAAAAAGAAGAAATGCTGAGCAAGGTTTTCTAACAGCAATTATTTCAGAGAGAACTTGCTTAAAAGTTTGCAGAGATAGACTACTGTATTTTTCCCAGAGGCAATTATGGACTTTGTTTCCGAATTTGAATCCAAAAGACTATATTTTTCTTAAGGAATTTTGATTATTTGTATGAAGGAAACCTATAGTGAAATTGAAGGGTTGTATTTTTATAGGAGTGTGTGATCATGCATTTATTAAAGTTACTAAAACCCTGCAAAGAGTTTTTCAGATTCTCAGAGCTTGCACACCAAATTTAGGCTAGACTTTTCTCTTCCAACATTCATTCAGAATTATTTTGGTAAATCTCTGCAGTTTAATGAAGACACATGGAAAATGATTTTTTTACAAAGAAGTTGCAAAACACATTGAGTGCTATTATATACTCTTACAAGGAGTCTTCCAGCAATAGAATACAAAGAGAAATTCTGTGTATTAAACACATTGAGTGCTATTATATACTCTTATAAGGAGTCTTCCAGCAACAGAATACAAAGAGAAATTCTGTGTATCCATGTATTAAATGTTTTCTGGGAATTACACAGTAAGGTTAGCTGTGAAATGTCTCAAATACTCAAAAAAACTAACTGTAGAGATATATTTGAAAACAGTGAAAGAATATGTCTGCTTATATACAGCTTCTGCACAGAAAAATAAGTTTTTTGCTAGTTTCTCTGTATATAGACATTACAGTAAAAGACCTAAATATGTAAATGATAATCAATTAAATACTAGACATGTAGGTTTTTTTACCTGGAGCATGTTGAATGCACACACTTGTTTGCATGCATTTTGACTTATTTCACATACTTTGTCTAACTGATACCAAACTCCTGGGACAAAATAACACACAAGGGCACAAGGGCCATTTCCTCCAGCGAACTTGGGTTGCTTTCAGAATATCAACTGATTCTTGTCGTTGATGATGCTGATATGCTGATGTCTGAATAAGAAAACATGACTTTTTTTTTTTTTTTTTGCTCACCTCCAGTGGAAAGCAGTGGAAGCTTAAAAGAGGAGTATAAGAAGAGAGCAATCATGTAGTAATACTTTTCTTAGCATAACCTTCCAGCCAGCTGTGGTACTTATGGGGCTGGCGTTTGAACTTTGTGTTCAACACTCTCTCATGATGCTTTCTTCCATTAATTTCTCAAGTAACTTTTTAACTCATTGGTACTTTTAGGAGGCATAACATCCACTGGCATGGAATTCCACAGTTTAATTACTTCTTATGTGAAAAACATCTTACTACAAGTCGTGATTAGACTGCAAATTTGAGAAATGGTTTTCAATCCAAATCTACAATCTTCTAGTTAAAAACCTTTTTTTTTTTTTTTGAAAATTTTAACCTCCATCTGCTTCCAACAACCAGAATTGCTTGCAGCTACTTGATAGAAAAATCTCTTCATCAATGCATTTGGATACTGCAAACATGGTAATCAAGCCCATGAAACAACTCAGTTTTGTTAAATCTCATAACACTGTTGATGCCTTTTGAGGGCCAGTGGTGATTCCACTTTGTGTTGTTCTATTGACTCCAAAAGGAGTCAATAGCAGCATTAGGTTTCATAAATGACTTTTTGTAGTGCTGTCTGTGCTTCCCTCCTGGGGTGTGTTCTAGGACCTTGGCCTCCTGCTTGTCTGGAGTAAGCAACGACTGTAATACACTGGCTCCAGCCAGGCATCTACATTTCCTTACTGTGAAAACCAGAGTGCAAAGACGGCTGCTTTGTGCCACATTTCAGGGTGGTATAGGCTTGTGGTGGTACCGGGATTGCTGCTGGATCCAGAGCTTCAGAAGCACTCCTGCATTTCACAGTTCTGTAATGTCAACTGTTTCACTCAGCATATTTTCTGTATTTCAGAAGATATTTCATAAAAGCATGGATATTTCATAAAAGCATGGGTTGTGTGATGGTGGCCATTACATACATTTCTCTGAAGACAGAGACCCTGTGGCAAGACACCCTTGATATGGTGACTTGAGACTGAGAGGTCAATCGGGCATTAACTCCGCATGGTGAAGGGCATAGTGAGTGGAGGTGTCTGAGTCTTTGAAAAGGAGTTCATGGTTCTGTGGAGTCAGGCTCAAAGTTGTCCACTGAACAGATGTGCATATTGAACCGTCCAGAATGACATCAAGAGTCAGGCACTTTGCTGAACTGTTGCACTTCATGGGCAATATATCAACTTCCTAAGTAACTCTGTTGATTACTTCTAACATGGATTAGGTAACATTTGGCAATGCTCTAGTTTTATTGGGTTCTTTTGAAGTACCTCAGCATCCTCACTAGACCTAACACAAAAAAGATTGTCATTCACCAGTTTTTTCACCTTTTTTGTTCTTGTCTTCTTTCAGAAGTTTAATAGGCACATTAATTCCCCTGGTTCCAAGACATTTTCTTAAAGTAATGATAGATTCTTTTTTTTTTACCCCATTGAGCTGCAGCTGTTAATATTTTTGGTTTTCTTGGTTAATATTAAGGTTTTCTTCTCTTAAACATTTTCTGTTCCACAAAAGAACCTAATCAGTCCCCTCCTGTTTTAACCTTGAACAAAGTACATTTGAAAGACAATAAAAGGCTTTTCTGAAGTCCAGATGACTAATTGCTGCTGATTATCCTTAATCCAGTGTATTGTCAACTCCTGTAAGGAATGCTCTCTGTCTGGTTATTATGATTATTCCTAGCAAATGACACGCTGCTTGGTTCTTGTGATAGAGTATTCATTAACATAGTTTAGAACTTCATTTTCTTCCAACTAGTTGGCCTGCTAAGGAGAAAACCTTATGGTGTGTGATTCACAATATCACTGCTAGATACATCTTTAAAGAGCATAGCAGGAGATAATCCTCTAGTCCTCTTGGCTGGTTATATAATTTAAAATTACCATACCGCTGGTATCTGGATTCCCCATGGTGCTGAAGTTAGATCCCCTATAACCGCAGGAGGGCTTTAAAGCACATTTGCACTGCAGTGCCGGGGCGATGGCAGGCTGTAGAGATACATGCGTGTCTGCTAATGCAGCCCTAGCCCAGAGACTGCCAGTAGTGTAGCTTACGCTGGAAAGCTGCAAAACTGCTCTTCTAGGACTGTAAGTATGTGGCAGCGGTGTTCTTTATGGCTGCAAATTTAATGCTACATATGGGTTTGCTTACACAGGCTACACCTTTCCCATAGGGAGGTACACTACTTGTTCAGTATTGTATCTATCTAATATTCCTTGGTTCCTGAACTCATTTGTCAAATAATTGCTTCAGAATAGTATTGCAAGAGAATATGGGAACAGAGACAGTCCCTGGAAAGGTGTCTTTCCAGAACAGTAGAAATACTCACTAGAACTATATTTTGTTTGTGTTCTTAGCAGAACTGTGGAAATACCATTTTCTGTTAAGTAACTGAAACTTAAAATAATTTAACCTATATTTTGCCATAAATATTTGGGTAAATCACAAAATAGCAAGCAAATAGTAAAATTTTTTTGAGAAACACATCTGAAATCACATGTAGAAAGATCTTGCCAGAAACCACAGAATAACTGAAGAGTTATTCTCATCTCGTTAGGAAGTAGAAGCAAAACCTTATGATCTGTTTCATTTCATCTTTGTGTTTTGCTTTTTTTTTTTTTGTTTGTTTGTTTGTTTTATTTTAAGGGTGTAATTTCACATGTTTGTTTGTTTGTTGTTTTTTTTTTTAAAGGTGTAATTTCACGTTTCTAGTCTGATAAACTGCTATGAAGTAGTTTTCTGAACAAGGGCCAGGCAGTTCTAAAATTTGAATGTTATTCTTTATTACCCTGAAATTTCTTCTGGTATAACTTCCTCTTTCCTAAGCTAACTTTTCCTAAAGTCAGTAAAAGTTAAAATATTTACACAGAATGACTACAGATGCCGTATTTTGATCTTATGTGAATCTGTAACAGTGTTGTTAGTAGAATTACTGTGTACCAATATTCAATAATTATATTATAAATTATTAGGGGTATTAAAGGCATTATTAAGGTATTGTATGAATGCCCTTATTTGTTGATTTTATATAAGAAGTTGGAAGCTCTTCTGATATTTACTTTAATTTTGAGATCCTAGTACCTTTTGATAGGGGTTAAAAAACATCTAGTGTAAATGAGAATACAGCCCAGCATTACATTATCACGACTGAGGTATGATAATCTCTGTACTATAAAAAGTCATTAATGTCAGTATTATGAATATCAACAAAGCAAATGTCCTGAGAGTCAGCAGTAGGTGAACACACACACATAAATGCATGAAAAATGTCTGATTATCTCCTGGCTGGAGGAAAGGACACAGTGACTGTAAGAAAGAGGAAATGGAGAAGTTTGGCAGCAGTCACTTAACCCTGACGTCAGATTATTTAGTGTACACAAAAAAAAAAAAGTTGCCTCATTCCCAAATACTTCTTAAAATTCAAAATCGTGTTCATGGGTAAATGATATAAAAGGCTTTGCCTGAAACCTTGAATTTTATGCACATAGAGATCAAAGTGATTGCATCCTCATGGCTCAGATGCCTGAAATAGCTTCCTTTGAAGCAGAGCAAAGTCAGGAATCTTAAATCTCCGTAAATTTGTACTTTGACAGGTTAGGTTTAGGAAATAAGCTCATGCATAGAAGTCAAAGCTTCCCTTGTTATAGTGTTGTTCTGTACTGTACAGAGGCCTTTTTCTTCATATGATATATTCTCATGGTGACTCAGTAGTACGTTGATTTAAAAAAAAAGTATGTCAGTACATTAGTCATGTTCCTGAGCATTATTATTTATTCACATAAGGTTAATGCATGTATAAAGCAAACTTCTCAGAGCTTGAATAGCAATTAAAATTCATAGAGCTGCAGGTGGACTGAGCAACTACATCTTTGCCCTTTCAGTTCTATTAAAATTCTCTGAATTTAGAAACACTGAAAACATTAGCTTCTTCATCTAACTCTATGGTTTTGTTCAACAAAAACCTCTGCCTTTGCAGTGTTACTTCTGAGTACCAATATCCAGGTTCTTTGTAAGAGCAGATTGAGAGGTATGTGCCCTTTCTAGAGAAAATCCTTTCACCAGCTCATCTGTGCACACACAGTGACATTCTTCTGTCAGGCATCTGCACTGATAGTAAAAGTATTGAGCAAGGGATGTATAAAGTCTGTTGTCCATTGTGTGCTTCTATAGCAATGCTGTTGAGGTGCCATTATTTCTGAAGTGGTCTTAGCTATCCGCTTGTTCATTTTTCAGGCTTCAGGGAGCTTCCTTTGAATGAAGGAAGACGTTCTCAGAGGGTATTTTCATATTTTTCCCCACCCTTTCTCTTGTGTTCTCCTGTTAGCATTTCCAAGTGTACAGAGTAACAAAGTGGTGTGTCTACAGTGGGCTTAGCTCACGATGAGAACTGCCTGAAATCAGAAGCAGGCTGGGCGGTGTGCTTCAGGAAAGTCTGCAGTTAATTGAGGCAGCTGAGGAAAAACAAAAAAAAGGCAGGGAAGGACTAACTGAAATGAAAACAAAAACCTCTTAAGTTGATTTCCTGCCATTTTAATTTTCAATAACATTTACGTCAGGCTTTCCCCTCAAATGTGTGATATGATGATGGCTCTAACGGGAGAAAAAGAGTTTGGTGAAATCACTCTCTTCTGTCCTTTTTATTTCTCTGAGTGATCAAGGTTATTTATGCTTACTCAAAAAGCTTATTTCTAAAATATAAATAGATATTTATTTATAAGATAAAGATTGTGCAAAGAGTCCTTTTCCCTTCAACAGAGGCTGGGAATCTGCATGCTTTTGGAGGCTCTTGGGATCTCTCCTCTTGCTATGAACATCCACAGAACGGCAGGGGGCAATGTGGGATGGTCCTGGGTCTGGAATTGGTTGGGCATTGCACAGTGCTGCAGTTTTGATGTTCTTTTGAAAACTGTAGGGATTGGATATGAGGATTAATGCATAATTCCTCTTTGAGTAATCCTCATATTTAAGGTTTTTAACTATGTGTAATTTTGTCTTTTTTCCATCATCAAAATCCATACTATTCTGCTGAGGGTGGGTGAGGCAGATGAGCTGGCTTTCATTGAGGATAAATTTAAAAAGAGACTTGGTTGTTCTAAGATGTCTAGAAGCTGAAATTCACTAAGCAGTTAGAACGTATATAATCATATATAATCCCAGAGTAGAGCCTGAGCCATGAAAATCAGTGAATTCTGTTGTATTAAATAAAATAAGTGGTTTCAGCTGGCTATGAGTGCAACTAGATGTCAGAAAACAGAGACATAAGATACATAGAAGAGAAGTCCGTTTAGACTCTGTGAAAATGGCCAGTATAACTGAACGTTCCTCTGGTTAATGTATGCTTACAGCTTTTGGCAGTCAGGGGTTACACATCCCTAAACTGGAGATGCCTGTGGACTGTCACATTTAATAGCCACAGGTAAATTTGTTCAGTTCCTTTTTAAAATCTCCTTGAATCTTTGTGAATGAGAAAAAGACAGAAATGAAGAAAGCAGAAAAGGTTTGTAAAATGAAATTCCCTGTAAAAGGGGAAATTTGGCTCTGGGAAAAGACTAAAGGGCTGTGTCTGTACTTGTCAATACAACAGGGTTGGGGCACGGGGCTGGACAGTGGCCCATAGCAAACCATCCTGTTTGCTGTTAACATCCTCTCTGATTAACTTTTCCTTTTATGCCTGGGTGTGATTGTGATTCAGAGTTAGCTGGTTTGGACATGGATGCAGCTTTTCA